>NC_069500.1:465674997-465762497 GCF_027579735.1 Bombina bombina | reverse complement strand
GGATACAAGAAGAAATATCCAAATGAGTAATAAATCTGTTAGACCAACTCAATGCTGATAAATGCTCACCTGTAGAATCACAGGGTCCGGCAATCAACGTCGAATAGTGTTTATATACACAAAGAAGATGCACCGTATAAGATCAATAAAAAATGAATTGAATAAAAATATACAAAGTGAATATGCGTATACATCCAATGGAAAATCAGGACCGGTTTAAAATATTTTAAACGGTTCATGTCTCTCAGATACTGCCTGAGGTGGTATCTGAGAGACCTGAACCGTTTAAAATATTTTAAACCTTTTAGACACTTTTATTACAATCTCCTATTTTCTCCCCCCTAATAATTGCTATCGCAATACATATCACAACAGATCAAATCACTCTTTTTTAAATATTTCTCTGGAAACATTATACAACACACGCTTCGTTGAGTTCACTTTAGTTTTGCACATACATATATTTTTTTGAAGCAATATACGCCTAGTTAATTAGACATTATTGCGTTCTAATCATCCCTTGATTGAATAGCTTAACGCTATTTAAGGGCCAGCAGGATGTTAACAGATCCATAGCCTCTGATGAAGTGAGCTGATACGCTCACGAAACGCGTAAGGCACGTGACGCACGTTCGTGACGTCACATCCGGATATCCGACCTCTACAACCAGGCGTGAATGCCAGCTGCTCCGTGCAGCATACATCACACTAATATACATTTTTTTCAGCTGCCTAAATCAGCCGTCTTTCTCGGATCACACAAAACAGTAAGTTTAATACCACCGCACATGTAACGTTTTTTGTGCCGTGTCAATTCTATCACTACCAGGTGGGGGCCAGTGTTTAATCAGGGGGGGACACATTAAAAAACGGAAACTGAGAGAGATATATATATATATATATATATATATATATATATGTGTGTGTGTGTGTATAAATCTATATATATTTATAATTTGTGTGTGTGTGTATGTATGTATATATATATATATATATACAGGGAGTGCAGAGTTATTAGGCAAGTTGTATTTTTGAGGATTAATTTTATTATTGAACAACCATGTTCTCAATGAACCCAAAAAACTCATTAATATTAAAGCTGCATATTTTTGGAAGTAGTTTTTAGTTTGTTTTTAGTTTTAGCTATTTTAGGGGGATATCTGTGTGTGCAGGTGACTATTACTGTGCATAATTATTAGGCAACTTAACAAAAAACAAATATATACCCATTTCAATTATTTATTTTTACCAGTGAAACCAATATAACATCTTAACATTCACAAATATACATTTCTGACATTCAAAAACAAAACAAAAACAAATCAGTGACCAATATAGCCACCTTTCTTTGCAAGGACACTCAAAAGCCTGCCATCCACGTCAGTGTTTTGATCTGTTCACCATCAACATTGCGTGCAGCAGCAACCACAGCCTCCCAGACACTGTTCAGAGAGGTGTACTGTTTTCCCTCCTTGTAAATCTCACATTTGATGATGGACCACAGGTTCTCAATGGGGTTCAGATCAGGTGAACAAGGAGGCCATGTCATTAGATTTTCTTCTTTTATACCCTTTCTTGCCAGCCACGCTGTGGAGTACTTGGACGCGTGTGATGGAGCATTGTCCTGCATGAAAATCATGTTTTTCTTGAAGGATGCTGACTTCTTCCTGTACCACTGCTTGAAGAAGGTGTCTTCCAGAAACTGGCAGTAGGACTGGGAGTTGAGCTTGACTCCATCCTCAACCCGAAAAGGCCCCACAAGCTCATCTTTGATGATACCAGCCCAAACCAGTACTCCACCTCCACCTTGCTGGCGTCTGAGTCGGACTGGAGCTCTCTGCCCTTTACCAATCCAGCCACGGGCCCATCCATCTGGCCCATCAAGACTCACTCTCATTTCATCAGTCCATAAAACCTTAGAAAAATCAGTCTTGAGATATTTCTTGGCCCAGTCTTGACGTTTCAGCTTGTGTGTCTTGATCAGTGGTGGTCGTCTTTCAGCCTTTCTTACCTTGGCCATGTCTCTGAGTATTGCACACCTTGTGCTTGCAGCTCTGAAATATGGCCAAACTGGTGGCAAGTGGCATGTTGGCAGCTGCACGCTTGACTTTTCTCAGTTCATGGGCAGTTATTTTGCGCCTTGGTTTTTCCACACGCTTCTTGCGACCCTGTTGACTATTTTGAATGAAACGCTTGATTGTTCGATGATCACGCTTCAGAAGCTTTGCAATTTTTTTTTTTTTTTTTTTAAACTTTATATTTTTATTGAGGTTTAGTAACAGATACAACATTACATATTGACACTTAACGGTGTAGATTCAGGAAATGACATAAATTCCAACTGACATTTTCGAGATATGCAGCGTAGCAGACATTGGAGGATCATTTTACATATCAATTATGTGCATGGCATACCATCAGGAAGATAGGACAAGTTTTTCAATAAATAGTTATAAAGGACAAAAGAGCTAAAATGGTAAAAGACTGCATAAGGCAACAGTAATAGTAAAATGAGCTATGATACAGTGACCCTTGCCGGTGAGTGTAAAGGATATTGGGATTGAGAAAGAGCCGCCTATGAGTTTGCACTCTGTAACTATATCAGCTATGAATTAGTAAGTTGAATGGAGAGGAATTACGACAGTCTGTTAATGCAGAATAGGATAAGGAAGAGCTTGGCGTGCCAAACTAAGTTGATGGGTCAGTGGTAATAAGTGTCAATGAATTCAGGGACCTCATTTTGTAATATATTGGGTCAGGGGTAGGGGTGGTCAGCGGTCAAGAGCCGCTCTAGTTTGGGGAAGGGAGATGTAATGTAAGGGGGGTATCTGATCTCAGCAGGGGTGAATGTTTCTGGTGGGGAAGTTTTACTGGTTGTTGTAGCGATTTGGAAACTGAAGTAAGGGCTGCTAGAGGTGAGGTATATAATGAACCAGGTAATCTAGAGTTCTGGAGTATTAATGCTATAGGAGGGGGCTAATAGAATAAGAGAAGAGAGGGGGGATGTCTTATGAAGGATTGGCGTGTTCTTGCTATGTCGGGTGGTTAGATAAAAAAAAGACTAAAGGATGAACAAATCCTCTTTTTAGTAACTAATCAACCAGGGAGAATAATGATAACAGCGCGAGAGGGATGGGATTCAGCTTGTCGGTTATATGAGTGAACTTCTCTACCCAGAGTGTACTAGGCGAGAATAACTATCTAAGACAAGTACTAGGGCTAAGCCAAGGGATTATGTTTGTAAGATAGGAGAGGAAAGGTCAATAGAGGAAAGCGATTAGTGGAGGTGTGTACTGACTGCAATAAATGGAATAAACACTGAGGCTGGGGAGTTCATAAAGATTACAGATAAATACTATCTCAGATAGATCAGTTCATTGTTTAGGCTTCCTAAATGTAATGTTAAGTGGCAGTTATAAAAAAGATGGGTCTCCCTCTTGACTATTAATGGCGGGGTGGGACTAATAGTGTATGGGTTTCTAGGGAGTTCTCTGAGTTCTGCATCTCTGGGCTGGTTTGAGTATATGTAATATATCAAAGGTGTGAATATGCTAGTGGCAATATAGGGGACGACAGGTCTAACTGGTATACATGCTAAAATTAAGTCACAAATTTCCAACAGAATAAACAGCACTCTTCCAATAAATTAGTCCAGAGTCAAAATCTTAATGTAACATATAAAACCCCAGACTATATATAGAGAGGAGGATTCTATGCAATTAGAAAGAAAAACAAGGGAAAAAAGTGAGAAAAAAAGAGAGAACTATGCGAACAATAACATGAAATATTAAAAGTAAAAGAAGCAACAGTACAATACGCTATCATTGACGTGTATTGAGAAACAATAGTCCCATACAAAGGGCAGCAGACATCTCTCCCTGGGAGCTTAAGTACCTGTCTCTCTAACCCACACCGCTTCTATTATGAGTGTTCAATGGGGAGAAAGCCCTGTTTCTGCAGCGAGGCTGCGGCGTGTGCAACAAGGGTAAGGAGAGGCCTGCCGTCCTCCGACAGAGATGGTGCTTGGGTGTGAGAGGTATGAGTGAGGAAAGTAAAAGTCCGACGACGTGGGGAACTACTGTGGAGTTCTGCGGCTGTGCTGTCCATTGTAGTTTATATCCAGAGAGACCGGTAGTAAAACTATTGTCGGCTGGTCGGATCGAGGTTGCCGTGAAGCGATCTGCCATTGTGGGTTCCAGTGTACTCCGGTACTTGGGAGGAGAGCGGAGGAGCCAAGGGCAATGGTCAATCAGGTCGCCCCTCCGGAGGCCGGCCGCATCCTCCCGAGGAACCACCGCTAGTAAGTTCTCTCCTCCAGACCGGGAATTATGTGTGGCAGCTGGAGCGGCAGGGTGATCTATGTCCTCAGCTAGTTCCATGCAGCCTTGGGCATTGAATAGGTGCGGATCAGATGGGCATCGGTTACTTAGCGCTGACACTAGCCCCTCGGTCTCCAAGGCAGAGGTCTCAGGTTTCCCCCCTCTCGTTATGACGCTGTCAGGGATAGAGTGCTTAATCGTTACTGCTCGAGGATATGAGGCCTCCATTTTAGCTTGGGTCTGGGTGTCGGGAGGCGCATCGAGGACTCTGTTAGCAGGCTGCAGCGGTGCCTTTTCACTTGTACTCTCTTTAAGCACTGAAGATAGATCGCTGAAACAGTTATCCATTTGTTGTTCAAAACCAGAAAGAAGCATATTTAATGTGGTGTAGAAGTCTTCCCTGCTGAGAGATGGCATGATGAGCTTGTTTTACCCCGTGCTCCGGGGGGGGGGGGGGGTTCCGTATTGATGTGAGATAGGCCGCAGGTTGATTTAGGCACCAGGTTAGTGTAGATATGAGGATTCTAATATGAATCTAATCAGCAGATCTTTAGAAAGCCGATGATGCACTTTGTGAAGGGTAATGTTGAGTAAATCCTGCGGTATATCATAAATCCAGAAGATTTTTGCTAGAGGTTTAAAATATGCGACCTATCATGGCCGCTGCTTAGACACGCCCCCAGAAGCTTTGCAATTTTAAGAGTGCTGCATCCCTCTGCAAGATATCTCACTATTTTTGACTTTTCTGAGCCTGTCAAGTCCTTCTTTTGACCCATTTTGCCAAAGGAAAGGAAGTTCCCTAATAATTATGCACACCTGATATAGGGTGTTGATGTCATTAGACCACACCCCTTCTCATTACAGAGATGCACATCACCTAATATGCTTAATTGATAGTAGGCTTTCGAGCCTATACAGCTTGGAGTAAGACAACATGCATAAAGAGGATGATGTGGTCAAAATACTCATTTGCCTAATAATTCTGTCCTTGCAAAGAAAGGTGGCTATATTGGTCACTGATTTGTTTTTGTTTTGTTTTTGAATGTCAGAAATGTATATTTGTGAATGTTGAGATGTTATATTGGTTTCACTGGTAAAAATAAATAATTGAAATGGGTATATATTTGTTTTTTGTTGTTGCCTAATAATTATGCACAGTAATAGTCACCTGCACACACAGATATCCCCCTAAAATAGCTATAACTAAAAACTACTTATTAATGAGTTTTTTGGGTTCATTGAGAACATGGTTGTTGTTCAATAATAAAATTAATCCTCAAAAATACAACTTGCCTAATAATTCTGCACTCCCTGTATCTCTCTATATATCTCTCTATATATCTCTATCTCTTTATATATCTCTATCAATAGGAAAACATCAAGCAGGGGATCTGTACACACAATTAACTTCCAACTTCCGGGGTGCTCTGGGTAGGAAAAGTAAACAAATGAAATAAACAGGTCCCGCACTCTCCGCTGTGAAAACACAAACTTCTTTAATTGAACTGTGACGTTTCGGGGTAGTTAGCCCCTTCCTCAGACAAATAACAAAAATAGTGCAACTTACTCCCCTTAAATACCCTCCACAATGTACTGTGAATGCTAAACACCTGCAGCTTCTCATCTGCACAACTGAGCATGCTCAGAGATAACTACGGTGGCTGCATTGGGACAAACAATTAAAAGCAAAGTTAAAAATGGAAAATGCCTGAAATTACAATGTAACAATGTTCATATAAACAAAAAACAAAAATGTAACCTAAGTAGCCCTGATATATGTGATAAATGACTCATCTTCACAATATGTAACAAAGCTTAGCAAAAACAAAAATTGGCTACAAATAAATATTATATCTTAACTACTGAGGGGAATAAGTAAGATGTTACTTACAAAAAACAGGCAAGTAATGAATGTCAAGTGTAATTATGAAATCCATACCCTGTAACAGGACATAATTAATTTGACCAGGGAGACAAATGAAACCTACCTACCACAAAAATTGCTTTAACTAGGTGGGAATATGTCAAAAAGACATACAATTTATGAATACAATCTTAATCATCCCTGTATAATCTAATAACTGACAGACTCAGAGTATGACTATCAGATTAGTATGAATCTATGGCTAGCTGTACTACATAATATACTATTACGTGTAAAATATGTACAAACAGGATCATTACAAGAAACATTGCATATCAAAATGGGTATTAAGGACCCTAGGTATTAAAGTATCCAAGGTGTAAATCCACCTGGTCTCTTTTTGCAACAACAATTTGGCCCTATTAGCCCCTCTCAGTAAGGGAGGGATGTGATCAATGATCACGTATCGCAAATCGGCCACAGTATGTTTGGTAGACAAAAAGTGTCTAGCCACTGGCTGATCACTTTCACCAGTGGCTAGGGCAGCACGTATGGATGCCCTGTGATTGGCCATACGGGTGCGTAGATCAACATTAGTTTTGCCAATGTAATATCTGCCACAGCAACAGTTAAGCATGTACACTATAAACTTGGTAGTACATGTGACTCTGTGCTTAATGGCATAGCGTTTGTTGTGCCATGGGTGGACAAAATGCGTGGTTTGTACCAACCCATTACAGGTAGTGCAACCCATACACTTTAAACAACCATGTTTAGGCTTCCCTAACCAATTCTTGTTGGTATAACTTTGGACATTGTCAGGACGCATCAAGTAGTCCCTCAAAGATCTTGAACGTTTATAACCAACCCTCGGATGGATGGTATTCTAAAAGGGTAAGTGTTCATCTGTGTTGATGATGTGCCAATTCTCCTGTAGAATACTGGGTGTTTGCCACTTGTCAGGAGAATATGTGGTCACGAACATCATCCTTGAAGTCACGTCAGGTGTGTCTTCGCTTGTTCTCTTTATCAATGCTTCAGCTTGTGTCAATGTGGACATAGTAGATTTGATATCCTTAATGGTTTTACGTTTATATCCCCTTTGGATAAACTTGTTCTCCATTTCCTGGAGTCGTTCCAACTTTTTACTTTCAGTACTGTTGTTCCGTACCACTCTCTTCAATTGGGAGATAGGAAGTGCCCTTTTAAGTGCCGGTGGATGGCAGCTCTCAGCTCTTAGGATGGAGTTCCTATCCGTCTCCTTGGTGTATAGAGTAGTCTCTAGGCGATTACCATTCTTGAAGATTAACAAATCTAAAAACTCAATACAGGTATCAGAAACATTCATTTTGAATTTGAGGTGTTCACTTGATCCATTTAGTTGGGCAAACCAGTTATCCAACTCATGTCGGGTGCCCATCCAAATGATACACAAGTCATCTATATATCTCTTGAACATCCTGATGTTTGGGTCACGAAATAGATCAGTGTCAAATAGCTCAAATTCTGCCATAAAGATGTTGGCATATGATGGGGCCATATTCGACCCCATCGCCGTTCCAGAAATCTGTAAGTAAAATTTCCGTAAAAAAATAATAATAAATATATATATATATATATATAGGCAAAAGATCTTCCGCATACACATATAATAAGCATACAAAGTTTGGATGTAAACATTTTAATATATAATATGTAATATATGTATACAGAAATGTACAGAAATCACTAGAGAATGATTTCTAGCATACATACATGCGCTCGCTGGGTTTAGGTAAAATAATACTTATTTATTACGTGGTAACGTTTCAGGGTTCGCAGACCCCCTTCCTCTGACCAAACAATGTGCAAGTGAAAATAGTGACTTTTAAGCATATTAAGCCCCAAACAGTTCAAAGAATTGCTGCAAAAGTGTGTTACCATGGCAACATCACAGTTGCCTGGATATAGACATATATTAGAAAACATAAACATATTAAATGCAAAGTGCATCCCCATCATATCAAAATAAATTTGTACAGTAAAATGTGTCTAAATATCACTCAGCTATAATTGGTAACTAGTGTATCAATATATCAAACCCCATAAATGTCATAAATACAGGGTAATACTGCTTTACATAACTTAAAGTTAAAATATTGAGTACAGCATGTGCCAAGTGAATGCAGGGGCAGAGTTAAAAAAGACATAGTGACCGCTGTAAATATGTGTGAAAATAGTTTGTCTACTTGCTCCAAACTACCCTGTTGTTATTGTCGCAGTTCCTCATGTCTCATGAGTGTGTTTCAGATATTACAGAAACCTTAACTGAGCGTCAGTGTGTCCATATCTCACATAGTGTATATTGTGTCGGTTGTATAACACATCATTTTGCTGATTCATCTTAGTTTAATGCTTACGTTTCAGAGTAATAGGAGCCTGTTAAAAAAAAAATATAGCCCATTCAAACATTGCTAATTGACACGCTCCTAGGCAACCTACCTCTGTGTGATAGCAGATCAGGCGCAATTTTACAGAGCCGACGTGTGTGTGGCTTTAGGTATAGCCCAAACACATGGCTACACATGTTTCTGCGAACCCCGAAACGTTACCACATAATAAATAAGTATTTTACCTAAACCCAGCGAGTGCAGTCCCTCATTGAAGAAGAAACCTATATATATATATGTATGTATGTATGTATATATATATATATATATATGTGTGTGTGTGTGTGTATGTTATGGGTAAAGTGAGAAATCCGAGTAATCCTATGTTTACCCGGGTAAACCTGACATTACCCAAGAGGCTGTGGCTAAAGCCCATTGTAATGTAATTCTCCTATCTACACTATTTTTTTGCCTCTACCTAGGGGGTTTAAGGATGGTGCCCCGCCAATCCTCTGGCATCCACCCCTTCTCCCCCATTGAACCCCCCAGACGTAGGCAAAAAAGATAGTGAAGATGTGTGAATTATAGTGCATCGTATATATTTTTAATGCAGTGACTAAATGCACTCTGAGAAGATTTAGCATGTTATATTGGGCCTTACCCACAGCTGCTTGGGTAATGTCAGGTTTACCTATGATTACCCAATTTCTTACTTTACCCGAAATAGATATACAAAAAGCAGTACTGCTTTTTGTTTTATTCAGATGGCTGTATCATGCATTTGATAAAGGGGGTGTAATACCTCCGAAACGTTATGCATTTTTAATATTATTTATTAAAGTTTTACCTTTATTCAGAGATTGCTTTTTTCTTACTTATGTATATTATATGCGTGTGTGTGTGTGTGTATGTGTGTGTATGTATATATATATATATATATATATATATATATGATAGATAGAGAGATATGTCTATACATACATGCACACACATACATAAATATATATATATATATATATATATATATATATATATATACATACATACATACATACATACATACATACATACATACAGCCAGCCTCTGTTCTTTCTTCTTCTTTTTTTTTTTTCCCAGCCTTCAGTGTTCTTAACAGCATCATCATTTACTTTTTCAGCCTGTTGAATCATATAGAAGTAAAGTTTCCTAGATGGGGGTTATGGTTTAATCTAGTGGAAATGTAAAGAGAGATGGAAATGTAAATGCTTTAAATGAAAGGAACACCCTCCCACCTACAAATATATAGTACAGGTTGAAGATATTGACGCAGGCATCTTGTAGTACCTAGAGACTAATATGCCCTAACCACATTTTGTTTGTGGCAACCCGTTAAACATAGCTTGAAATTTAAGAAAACATTTCTCCATCTTTCACTAAGGATTAGGAAAGTCCAGAAAGGAATATTCTGAAATAAACATTTCTCCTACATTGGTGTATCCGGTCCACGGCTTCATCCTTGCTTGTGGGATATTCTCAATCCCTACAGGAAGTGGCAAAGAGAGCACACATCAGAGCTGTCCATATAGCTCCCCTCAGGCTCTGCCCCCCCAGTCATTCTCTTTGCCGCTCTAACTAGTAGCATCTCCACGGGGGTGGTAAAGAGTATGTGGTGTTAGTTGTAGTTTTTTATTTCTTCTATCAAGAGTTTGTTATTTTAAAATAGTGCCGGCTTGTACTATTTACTCTGAAGCAGAAAGTGATGAAGATTTCTGCTGAGAGGAATATGATTTTAGCACCAGTAACTAAAATCCATTGCTGTTCCCACGCAGGACTGTTGAATACCAGAGAACTTCAGTTGGGGGGAACAGTTTGCAGGCTTAACTGCTTCAGGTATGATCAGTCATTTTTCTAACAAGACCAAGTAATGCTAGAAGACTGTCAGAAATCCCCTCAGGGATAGGTAAGCCATTTTTCTCAGACTGTATAAAATGATGGCTTAAATTAAGGGCTCAATGCTGGTTGACACTATTGTGGGCTTAATCGATTGCTTATTAGCATGTTTCAGTATGAATAAGGTGTTTTTTGAGACTTTTGAAACACTTATGGGGTTTAATATTGCGCCTGGCACTTAATTAGACACCTTATCTAGTCTAAAAGGCCCCACCACTCTGGAATGAAGAGGGAGGAGGCCTCATTGTCGCGCCTCAATTGCGCAGTTGTTTTGGCCAGACAGTTCATGCAGCTTCACGTGGGGAGTCCAGAGACATCAGAAAGGACTTCAGAGAGGCTTATTTCCTACTCAAATAATCCCTAAGGAAGGTAATTGTACTGTAGTGTTTTTAACCGGTTAACTGCTGTTCTTAATTCCGGTTTGGGCATTAAGGGGTTAATTGGTCTGAAAATTTGTGTGCAATCTTTTCAAAGCATTAAGACACTGTGGTGAAAGTTTCATTAAAATCGGATGTTTATTTGATGTTTTTTTTTGATGTTTCAGTAATAAAGTGTGCACTTTTATTATTTAAAGACACAGTAACGTTTTTGTCAAAATTATTTTTTATTGCATTGAAGTTCTAAGTCTGTCAAACATGTCTGACCTTTCAGATAGCCTTTGTTCTGTATGTTTAAAGGCCAAGGCGGTTCCCCCATTAAATTTATGTGTGAAGTGTGCCATAGCGTCCAAACAGCTTAAGGACCGTACAGTCACGCTTAAAGATGTAGCCCAAGATGATTCTTTAGCTGAAGGTAGTGAGGATAGCCCACTATCCTCTCCTTCGGTGTCAACACCAGCTATGCCCGCGCAAGCGATGCCCAGTACATCTAGCGCACCAATTGCTATTACTTTGCAACAGTTAGCAGCAGTAATGGATAATTCTCTCGCAGCATTTTTATCCAAACTGCCAGCTTTTCCAAGGAAGCGTGATAGCTCAGTTTTAAATGCAGAAGATGACCAAGCAGACGCAGCGGATAATTTATCTGTAGTGCCCTCACATCAATCTGACTTGGCGGTGAGGGAGGGCCTGTCTGAGGGAGATATTTCTGACACAGGAAAAGTTTCTCAGCAGGCAGAGCCAGATACCATAGCATTTAAGTTTAAGTTAGAACACCTTCGCGCCCTGCTTAAGGAGGTCCTAGCTACACTTGATGATTGTGACCCTTTGGTGGTCCCAGAAAAATTGTGTAAAATGGATAAATTCTGAGAGATCCCAGTACACACTGATGCGTTTCCAATACCTAAGAGGGTGGCGGATATTGTGACTAGGGAGTGGGAGAGACCAGGTGTACCTTTTGTGTCCCCCCCCCCTATATTTAAGAAAATGTTCCCCATTGTTGACCCCAGAAGGGACGCGTGGCAGACGGTCCCTAAGGTAGAGGGGGCAGTTTCAACACTAGCTAAGCGCACGACTATACCAATAGAAGATAGTTGTGCTTTCAAAGATCCTATGGATAAAAAATTAGAAGGTTTACTTAAGAAAATTTTTGTTCAACATGGTTTTCTTCTTCAACCAATTGCATTATTCCTGTAACCACTGCAGCGTCTTTTTGGTTTGAGGAACTAGAAAACTCGCTCCAGAAGGAGACTTCTTATGATGAAGTCATGGACAAAATTCACGCCCTGAAGTTGGCTAATTCCTTCATTACAGATGCCGCTTTTCAGTTAGCTAAATTAGCGGCGAAAAATTTTAGTTTTGCAATCGTGGCGCGCAGAGCGCTTTGGCTAAAATCTTGGTCGGCGGATGTGTCGTCCAAAACAAAATTGCTTAATATTCCTTTCAAGGGTAAGACCCTATTCGGGCCAGAGTTGAAAGAAATTATTTCAGATATCACTGGGGGAAAGGGCCATGCCCTTCCACAAGATAGACCTTTCAAAGCCAAGAATAAGTCTAATTTTCGTTCCTTTCGCAATTTCAGGAACGGACCTGCTTCTACCTCTACAGCCACTAGGCAAGAAGGTAACGCATCCCAGCCCAAACCAGCATGGAAACCATTGCAAGGCTGGAACAAAGGTAAACAGGCCAAGAAGCCTGCTGTTGCTACCAAGACAGCATGAAAGGTTAGCCCCCGATCCGGGACCGGATCTAGTAGGGGGCAGACTTTCTCTCTTTGCTCAGGCTTGGGCAAGAGATGTTCCGGACCCCTGGGCGCTAGAAATTTTTTCTCAGGGGTATCTTCTGGAATTCAAGGACCTTCCTCCAATGGGAAGGTTCCACATGTCTCGCTTATCTTTAGACCAGATAAAGAGACAGGCATTCTTACGTTGCGTAGAAGACCTTCTAAAAGTGGGAGTGATACACCCAGTTCCAACAGCAGAACTAGGACTGGGTTTTTACTCAAACCTGTTTGTAGTTCCCAAAAAGGAAGGAACTTTCAGGCCAATCCTGGATTTAAAAATCCTAAACAAATTCCTCAGAGTTCCATCATTCAAAATGGAAACCATTCGGACAATTTTACCAATGATCCAGGAGGGTCAATATATGACTACCGTGGACTTAAAGGATGCGTACCTGCATATTCCTATCCACAAAGATCACCATCAGTTCCTGAGGTTCGCTTTTTTGGACAAGCATTACCAATTCGTGGCCCTTCCCTTCGGATTGGCCACTGCTCCCAGAATTTTCACAAAGGTGCTAGGGTCCCTTCTAGCGGTACTAAGACCAAGGGGCATTGCAGTAGCACCTTACCTAGACGACATCTTAATGCAAGCGTAGTCCTTTCACAAAGCAAAGGCTCATACGGACATTGTTCTGGCCTTTCTAAGGTCTCACGGGTGGAAGGTGAACATAGAAAAGAGTTCTCTGTCCCCGTTCACAAGGGTTCCCTTCCTGGGAACAATAATAGACTCGGTAGAAATGAAGATCTTTCTGACGGAAGTCAGGAAGTTAAAACTTTTGAACACTTGTCGAGTTCTTCATGCCATTCCTCAACCCTACGTAGCTCAGTGCATGGAGGTGATAGGACTCATGGTTGCGGCAATGGACGTGGTTCCCTTTGCTCGAATTCATTTAAGACCACTGCAACTGTGTATGCTCAAACAGTGGAATGGGGATTATGCAGATTTGTCTCCCCAGATACAAATGGACCAGAAAACCAGAGACTCACTCCTCTGGTGGTTGTCTCAGGATCACCTATCTCAGGGAATGAGTTTCCGCAGACCGGAGTGGATCATTGTCACGACAGACGCCAGTCTTTAGGCTAGGGTGCGGTCTGTGAGTCTCTGAAAGCTCAGGGTCTATGGTCTCGGGAAGAATCTCTGCTCCCGATAAACATTTTGGAATTGAGAGCGATATTCAATGCGCTCCAGGCATGGCCTCAACTAGCGGAGGCCAAATTCATCAGATTTCAGTCGGACAACATGACGACTGTAGCGTACATCAATCATCAGGGAGGAACAAAAAGTTCCCTGGTGATGAGGGAGGTATCCAAGATCATCAAATGGGCAGAGGATCACTTCTGCCATCTTTCAGCAATTCACATCCCAGGAGTGGATGGCGTCACGTCAGAACTCCAAAGTTCCACGTTACGGGTCCAGGTCCAGGGATCCCAAGGCGACATTGGTAGATGCCTTAGTGGCGCCTTGGTCGTTCAATCTAGCTTATGTCTTTCCACCGTTTCCTCTTCTCCCCCGGCTAGTAGCCAGGATCAAACAGGAGAAGGCTTCGGTAATTCTGATAGCTCCTGCGTGGCCACGCAGGACTTGGTATGCAGACCTGGTGAATATGTCATTGGTTCCACCATGGAAGCTACCTTTGAGACAGGACTTTCTAATCCAAGGTCCATTCACACATCCAAACCTAGTTTCTCTGCAACTGACTGCTTGGAGATTGAACGCTTAATTCTAGCTAAGCGTGGGTTCTCTGAATCAGTTATAGATACTCTGATCCAGGCCAGAAAGCCTGTCACCAGGAAAATTTACCATAAGATATGGCGGAAATATCTTTGTTGGTGTGAATCCAAGGGTTACTCGTGGAGTAAGATTAGGATTCCAAGGATATTGTCCTTTCTCCAAGAACGATTGGAGAAAGGATTGTCAGCTAGTTCCTTAAAGGGACAGATATCTGCTCTGTCTATCCTGTTACACAAGCGTCTGGCAGCAGTACCAGACGTTCAGGCGTTTGCACAGGCTCTAGTTAGAATCAAGCCTGTCTATAAATCGGTGGCTCCTCCATGGAGTCTAAATTTAGTTCTTTCAGTTCTTCAAGGGGTTCCGTTTGAACCTTTACATTTCATAGATATTAAGTTATTATCTTGGAAAGTTTTTTTTTTTTTTTGGTAGCTGTTTCTTCTGCTCGAAGAGTTTCAGAATTGTCTGCTTTGCAGTGTAATTCACCTTATCTGGTGTTCCATGCAGATAAGGTTGTTTTGCGTACCAAACCTGGTTTTCTTCCAAAAGTGGTTTCTAATAAGAATATTAACCAGGTAATTGTTCCTTCTCTGTGCCCTAACCCAGCTTCTAAGAAGGAACGACTGTTACACAATCTTGATGTGGTTCGTGCTTTAAAATTCTATTTACAAGCAACTAAATATTTCAGACAAACATCATCCTTGTTTGTTGTCTATTCTGGTAAGAGGAGAGGTCAGAAAGCGACTGCTACCTCTCTTTCCTTCTGGCTGAAAAGCATCATCAGATTGGCTTATGAGACTGCTGGACAGCAGCTTCCTGAACAAATTACAGCTCATTCCACCAGAGCTGTGGCTTCCACATGGGCTTTCAAGAATGAGGCTTCTGTTGAACAGATTTGTAAGGCAGCGACTTGGTCTTCACTGCATACATTCACCAAATTTTACAAATTCGATACTTTTGCTTCTTCGGAGGCTATTTTTGGGAGAGAGGTTTTACAAGCAGTGGTGCCTTCCATTTAGGTTACCTGACTTGTTCCCTCCCTTCATCCGTGTCCTTAAGCTTTGGTATTGGTTCCCACAAGTAAGGATGAAGCCGTGGACCGGATACACCAATGTAGGAGAAAACAGAATTTATGTTTACCTGATAAATTTCTTTCTCCTATGGTGTATCCGGTCCACGGCCCACCCTGGCATTTTGGTCAGGTTTAAATTTATTTTTGTAAACTACAGTCACCACTGCACCCTATGGTTCTCCTTTTTCTCCTAACCGTCGGTCGAATGACTGGGGGGGGGCGGAGCCTGAGGGGAGCTATATGGACAGCTCTGCTGTGTGCTCTCTTTGCCACTTCCTGTAGGGATTGAGAATATCCCACAAGTAAGGATGAAGCCGTGGACCGGATACACCGTAGGAGAAAGAAATTAATCAGGTAAACATAAATTCTGTTTTCTTTCCTAAGATTCACAAGAGTCCACAATGTCATCAATTACTAGTGGGGAATATCACTCCTGGCCAGCAGGAGGAAGCAAAGAGCACCACAGCAAAGCTGTTAAGTGTCACTCCCCTACCCACAATCCCCAGTCATTCTCTTTTGCCTCTGTTAATGAAGGAGGTGAAGTTTGGTGTCTGAAGAAAATTGAAATCTTTTCTCTACAAGCAAGATTTTGGGTATAGCTGTAGTCCACGTCAATCTCTTAAGTAGAGTAGTGGTGGCTTTAGAGCAATTAGGAACTTGTAAGGTGCTGCGTTTTCCTATCGTGCTGCCCTATTACAGAAAGCCAGAGTAGGTTTACTCTGTTCTTTCTTTTTTACACAGGCCTCTCTAAGGAGTTGGCGTCCTTTCACGCTTTGTGAGCTGTCCTCCTGCCGGACGGCTAGAAGTCCAGGTAAGTGCCATTTGTCTTCTGGGGCTAAGGTAAAGTATCAACTCTCTGCACAGAATTGGGACTAGAATCCTGGGTACAGGGTTAATCTTAGGTAGGGAGCAGGCACATGTTGTATGTGAGAGAGGGGTTAATCTCCTTATGATTAAGGAGTTAACTTTTTGTGGTGCCTCTAAATTGCGTAGTTCATACTAGTGTTGGTGTGTGCAAATTTTTGGGGGCACTTTACTTGTTTTGATCTCTTATAGCTGCGATATGTTACTGCTAAAGTGGAAGTTGATAGAGGCGGTTTAGTTTTTTTTTTTTGTCCTGGCCTGAAGTGAGCGCTTTACATGTGTGGCGCAGCAAATGCTGATCACGTGACCTTCCGGCTCCGCTCCTGCAAATTATCGGAGAGGTTTTTCAGCGCCTTCTATTGCAGTCGTATCTCCCTACGCTACATTGAGGGGCAGGTAGGCACCTCAGTCACGGACTGGGGTGTAAAGGTGTCCTGATAATTTTATTTGGCTTGTTTTGAGTTAAGTTTATTTCACTGGGGATATAATTTGCAAGTAGTGAGGCGCAGTACTTTTATTTTTGATTTATGGTCTCTATTGCCCTGTCTGTTAATTAAAGCAACAGTACTTTGATTAAATTCACTTTTTCCAATCGTGGATCAGGACTCTGCTCCTATGGACAGGTATCTGCTTTGCATGGAAAATCAAGTTGTGTTGCCTTTGCAATTTTGTTTCTCATGTGTAGAGAAAAAATAAAAACAGACTTTGTTTCTGAGCCAACCGTCTCTCTGGATGATGCTGTTCAGGCTTTGCCAAAGCTTTCTCCTCAAACGTCCTAAGCCTTAGTAGCGTCACATACAGTGCCCTGCGGTTCCTCTCAGTCTCCTGGAGGAGTGTATTTGCCTGCAGATATTGCCGCTCAGGTATCTTTGGCGGTATCTGAGGCATTATCTGCTATTCCTATGCTAAAGGGAAAGCGTAAGAGGAACATTAGGGATTCAGATATTAAGGTTCCTGTCCCAACCTCTGCTACTCAGGTCACCCTCCCTCATAAGTCTGATGAGGAGGATACGTCGGTAGCTTCGTAGGGTGAAATCTCTGATTCGGACAGTATAATTCCTTCATCTGATGCTCAAGTAGTATCCTTCAGATTTAAGCTTGAACACCTTTGAGGATTATTAAAGGAGGTTTTGGGTACTTTGGATGACTCCGACCCGCCTGTCATTGTCAACCCTAAGAAATCAAGTAAACTTAATACTTTGATGTTCCTTCCTCTGTGGAAGTGTTTCCTGTTGCAGACCGTTGAACAGAGATTGTGCAGGAATGGGAGAAGCCAGGAATTCCGTTTTCCCCGTCTCCTGTTTTTAAAAAGATGTTTCATGTCGCTGGCTCCATTAAAGATTTATGGCGTATGGTGCCTAAAGTAGAAGTAGCCATTTCTCTCTGGCTAAGAGAACTAATATTCCTATAGAGTATAGCTGCTCTTTTAAGGATCCATTGGACAAAAGGCTGGAGGCTTTCTTGAAGATGTATGTTCCTCAAGGTATCCAATGGCAACCGGCAGTTTGTATTGCCACTGTGTCTCATGTCGCTGGCTCCATTAAAGATTTATGGCGTATGGTGCCTAAAGTAGAAGTAGCCATTTCTCTCTGGCTAAGAGAACTAATATTCCTATAGAGTATAGCTGCTCTTTTAAGGATCCATTGGACAAAAAGCTGGAGGCTTTCTTGAAGATGTATGTTCCTCAAGGTATCCAATGGCAACCGGCAGTTTGTATTGCCACTGTGTCTAGTGCGGCATCTTATTGGTACGATGCTTTATCTGATTCTCTTCAAGTTGAGACTCCTTTGGAGGAGATCCAAGATAGGATTAAGGCTCTCAAGCTGGCCAACCCCTTTATTTCTGATGCTACCATACAAGTTATTAAACTGGGAGCCAAGATATCTGGCTTCGCTGTGCTAGCTCGCAGGGTGCTGTGGCTAAAATCATGGTCAGCGGAAGTTTCTTCTAAGTCCAAGCTTCTAGCTTTTCCTTACAAGGGTAAGACCTTGTTTGGACCTTTCTTTTTGTATTGAGGCAAGCTAAATAATGTGCTGGTACTGGATCAGAGTTTATAGGAGGTGGGATACCTTTGGTGTGAATTCAAGGGCTACTCTTGGAGTAGGGTCAGGATTCCTAGGATTTTGTCTTTTCTCCAGGAATGTCTGGAGAAGGGATTGTCAATCAGTTCTCTGAAGGGTCAGATTTCTGCTTTATCTATTTTGTTACACAAGCGTCTGGCAGATGTGCCAGATGTCCAATCTTTTTGTCAGGCCCTGGTCAGAATCAGGCCTGTGTTTAAACCTGTTGCTCCCCCTTGGAGCCTTAACCTTGTTCTTAAAGTTTTACAGCAGGCTCTGTTTGAGCCAATGCATTCCATAGATATTAAGTTGTTATCTTGTAAGGTTTTGTTTCTTATTGTTGAAGCAACCTGTGGAGACAGAGAAAGAGGCGCCTCATAGAGCAATATCGTCTGGAGTGACAAACAAGAAAGTCGGTCACAGGCTCAGACCAGATGGGTACTCACATAGAGAACGGCACTTAGAGGATGCATAACAGCGCAGACCGGGACCTCAAGTAGGCCGACAGACGAACCCAAACGATCAGACCACGTGAATACCAAATGCCAATCAGCGGTTGCAAATAGTCTGCCGTAGCAGAGATATGGCCAATCCCAGTGTTGCAGGCTCAACAGCCAAATTTCCAATAGACAATTGCAAACCGGGGTGAATGATAGGAGTGGGTAGAGCAAGTATTGGATTTTAAGCCTTGCTAAGATGAAGAATTTAGAGCGGGCAGGGGTCCAGGGTGCGCTTCCTCCTGTCTGTGGTCGGATCTTGTGAGGAGGTCTTGTGATAAGGTTAGCGCAGTAGGAAAAGAATCCTGTGAATAGCTTGGACCGTTCCACAGACACTGTTTATTTGAAGTGTGGGCTGTAAACTGCTATAAATCACTGTTTATTTGAAGTGAGGGCTGTTATGTTATAAATCAAGCATCCACGGCTTGCAGGAAGTAGCCACTCTGACATTCCCTCTGCACTGGAAAGGCTCAGCAGTTTCGACTTGATACAGGTGAAATAAAGTGTTTTAATCCATATAAACAAGTGACGTTTCGGTGTGTTGACCCCTTCATCAGACCAACCCTGCCAGGGTGCTATAGAAAGTTCAAATATCCAAATTATAACACAAGCACTCACTGGACTTGATACAGGTGAAATAAAAAGTGTTTCTTCTATAAGGTACGACGAGTCCACGGAATCATCCTTTACTTGTGGGATATTATCCTCCTGCTAACATGAAGTGGCAAAGAGCACCACAGCAGAGCTGTCTATATAGCTCCTCCCTTAGCTCCACCCCCAGTCATTCTCTTTGCCTACTCTAAGTACTAGGAAGGGTAAAGTGAAAGAGGTTATAAAATATTAGTTTTTAATTTCTTCAAGCAAGAGTTTTTTGTTTTAAATGGTACCGGTGTGTACTATTTACTCTTAGGCAGCAGATGGATGAAGACTTCTGCCTGGAGGATGATGATCTTAGCATTTGTAACTAAGATCCAGTGCTGTTCCCACAGAGGCTGAGGGGTACAAGAAACTTCAGTGTGAGGAACGTTTTCATGCTTCATAGCAGTGAGGTATGTTCAGTCATTTTTTCTGGAGAGACACTGTATTTCAGAAAGGCTGACAGTATCCCCATGAGGGTAAGGGTAAGCAGTAATCCTAGGAGCTATAGAAAGGCATTACTAAGCTTGCATAAGGGGCTAATTAAAAAATGGTTGACACTGAGTTTTGAATGTTTGTGGGCAAACGTTTTTATGAACTGGGAGTGCTGTTAACGTTTTGTGGCTAATAAAGTTTTTTGGGTAAACTTTATTGAGGGTACACTTGGCTTATTTTTGGGTCTCAGAACCCACATGGCTAGTTTAAAACCACTCTGGTGCGGTTCTTTGAAGCTGTAGAGACATCGAGTGAGATGGGCGGGGCCTATTTTTGCGCCTTAGATGTGCAGTTGTTTCTTTTGTAAGATGTATCGAGTCCACGGATTCATCCTTTACTTGTGGGATATTCTCCTTCCCAACAGGAAGTGGCAAAGAGAGCACACAGCAGAGCTGTCCATATAGCTCCCCCTCTAGCTCCACCCCCCAGTCATTCTCTATGCCGGCTCTAAGCAATCGGAAGGGTAAAGTGAATGTGGTGTTAGAAATGTAGTTTTTATTTTCTACAAGCAAGAGTTTGTTATTTTAAATGGTACCGGTGTGTACTATTTACTCTCTAGCAGAATGGAGATGAAGATTTCTGCAGGGAGGAAGATGATTTTAGCATGTTGTAACTAAAATCCACTGCTGTTCCCACAAAGCACTGAGGAGTGCAAGAAAACTTCAGTTGGGGGGAACAGTTTACAGGTTAGGCTGCAATAAGGTATGTTCAGTCATTTATTTCTAGACAAGACTGTGATAATGCTAGAAAAGACTGCTAATATCCCCATGAGGGAAGGGTAAGCTGTATTCAGAGACTAAGTATGGAATTTCAAGCTTACATAACAGGGCTAGTTTATGCTGGTTGACACTACTTTCATGGCAAACGGTTTTTATTGAAAATATCGTTTTTTTGAGACACTTTGAAGGTTCCTTTGGGTTTCTTTCAGGGGTTGTTACCCACATGGCTATTATTAAAACACTTAGGAGTGTTTCTTTAGGCCTCACAAGCACCGTAGTGAGGTGGGAGGGGCCTAATTTTGCGCCTCAGATGCGCAGTTATATTTGACTAGAAGTTCAGGCTGTTTCACATGGAGGGTCTTGCTGCAGTTTGAGGGCATATAAGAAGCTTTTTCCCCACAAATCTGGTTCCTAAGGGCAGGTAGGGCCACAGCAGAGCTGTGGCAAGGTGCTGAATGTTTTTTAACCGTTTTTTTTGGCTTACTGTCGATCCGGTTTTGGCATTAAGGGGTTAATCGTTTGTATTGCTAGTGGTGCAATCTTACTAATGCTTTAGGTACATACTGTAAAAATTTCGAAAAGTTTGCTGCTTTTTTTCACTGTTTGGCAAAATTGTGTGCCTTTTTTTATCTCTTAAAGGCACAGTAACGTTTTTTTTTTTTCAAAGTGTGTTTTTACTTGATTAAAGTGATTTCCAAGCCTGTTTGTTTTACTACTAGTCTGTTAAACATGTCTGACACCAAGGAAATCCTTGTCCAATGTGTTTAGAAGCCATGGTGGAACCCCCTCTCAGAATGTGTCCCACTTGTACTGATATGTCTATACACTTTAAAGAATATATTGTTACACTTAAAAATGTGGCCCAAGATGATTCTCAGACAGAAGGTAATGAGGTTAGCCCGTCAACCTCTCCCCAAGTGTCACAACCAGTTACGCCCGCTCAAGCGACGCCTAGCACCTCTAGTGCGTCTAACTCTTTTACCTTGCAAGACTTGGCGGCAGTTATGAATAATACCCTCTCAGTGTTCTTATCTAAACTGCCTGTGTTACCTGTTTTAAGAACAGATATTGAGCATTCTGACGCTTTAGTAGCCGTATCCGATATACCCTCACAACGCTCTGAAGTGGGGGCGAGGGATGTGCTGTCTGAGGGAGAAATTTCCGATTCAGGAAAGGTTTCTCCTCAGACAGGTTCAGATACGTTGGCTTTTAAATTTAAACTAGAACACCTCCGCTTATTGCTCAGGGAGGTATTAGTTACTCTGGATGACTGCCACCCTATGGTGGTTCCAGAGAAATTGTGTAAAATGGACAAGTACCTAGAAGTTCCTGTTTACACTGATGTGTTCCCGGTCCCTAAGAGGATTGCGGATATCGTTACTAGGTAGTGGGATAGACCAGGTATTCACTTTGTTCCCCCTCCTGTTTTTAAGAAAATGTTCAGTTAATAAAAAGATATAAACAGGTATATACAACTGATATATATAAACTTGTTGTCTAATGTGAGCTTCTTATCTATATATAAAAACTAATAAAATATTTGTATAATTAGACAGAAATTGAATAACTTGTTAAAAGCATACATAAAATAAAAAGGGACGTCTCCCTTATAACATCGATTTCATCAGAGAAAACAATTGAATAACTGTAGTATATATTTCCGCTATTTGATAATCAGGTACCTGTTATATAGTGTAACAAATGATAATGTCCAGAAATTGGATTAAAAAACTTAAAGATCCAAACAAGATGACCTCCCCGCTATTGTGGCGGGTGTGTGTTACCGGTCCGTTAGTGAGAGACTGGTATTTAAAAATATGTCATGTGACTTTTCCTACGTCACACTTGTGATCGTAGCTGTTTCAATATAGTTGTAATGTAACCAGTGATCCTTGATATTCTGTTAAGTGCTTATTATGTTGCAATTTTTCTAACTTTAATCTGTATGTGTATCAGAAGGTGTATTCCCCTATTCCGTGTATAATTAGGGAGTCTTGGGGGAGATTGCAACTTACGCTGGTCTCTTGGCACACCTGATTTCTCTTTTAGTGTGGTCTTTGCGGTCACATTCAGTGACTTGGATGTTAAACTTTGCGGTCACGTGCAGTGACTATAATGCAATCCTCGCAGTGTGGACTTGGCGGTCACTTGTAGTGGTGGGAATTGAACTTGTGACCTTTAGGGTAAGAGAGGGAGATCCAAACAAGATCTTTGCGGTCTTTGCGGTCACAAGTGGTGACTAGGAGTAGAATCTTTACTAAAAGAGAAATCAGAAAGGAAAGACAACTACTACAAGACTTCCTTTGCTGATTACCTCCTGCAACATTGCAGCTGGACGTTGTTACAACCTGCATTTGTTTCTAATCAGCTCTACTAAGTTGCACAGAGAGATTGCCAAGTTTTACTTTGAGCTCCAACGATACAGATCATTCTGTTAGTCACTACTAGTGACCGCAAAGATTTCCTCTAAGTCACCACTGTTAGTGACCGCAAAGACCACTTTTAAGTCACAATCTGTGACCCCAAAGATACAACCGCAAGTTAATGCATGCAAGTCACAATCTCTGACTGTAAAGACCTTGCTGTATAACATCACTGATGTCCTCTAAAGATTCTACTCTTAGTCACCACTTGTGACCGCAAAGACCCCACCACTAGTCACCTCCGAGACAGCAAAGACCTCATTACAGTCACTACAAGTGACCGCCAAGTCCACTATGCTAACACAGAAAGTGAGATACACATAGCCTAATGGTTAAGATCTCCCTCTCTTACCCTAAAGGTCACAAGTTCAATTCCCACCACTACAAGTGACCGCCAAGTCCACACTGCGAGGATTGCATTATAGTCACTGCACGTGACCGCAAAGTTTAACATCCAAGTCACTGAATGTGACCGCAAAGACCACACTAAAAGAGAAATCAGGTGTGCCAAGAGACCAGCGTAAGTTGCAATCTCCCCCAAGACTCCCTAATTACACACGGAATAGGGGAATACACCTTCTGATACACATACAGATTAAAGTTAAAAAAAATTGCAACATAATAAGCACTTGACAGAATATCAAGGATCACTGGTTACATTACAACTATATTGAAACGGCTACGATCACAAGTGTGACGTAGGAAAAGTCACATGACATATTTTTAAATACCAGTCTCTCACTAACGGACCGGTAACACACACCCGCCACAATAGCGGAGAGGTCATCTTGTTTGGATCTTTAAGTTTTTTTAACCCCTTAATGACCGCAGCACTTTTCCATTTTCTGTCCGTTTGGGACCAAGGCTATTTTTACATTTTTGCGGTGTTTGTGTTTAGCTGTAATTTTCCTCTTACTCATTTACTGTTCCCACACATATTATATACCGTTTTTCTCGCCATTAAATGGACTTTCTAAAGATACCATTATTTTCATCATATCTTATAATTTACTATAAAATTTTTTTATAAAATATGAGGAAAAATTGAAAAAAAATACACTTTTTCTAACTTTGACCCCCAAAATCTGTTACACATCTACAACCACCAAAAAACACCCATGCTAAATAGTTTCTACATTTTGTCCTGAGTTTAGAAATACCCAATGTTTACATGTTCTTTGCTTTTTTTGCAAGTTATAGGGCCATAAATACAAATAGCACTTTGCTATTTCCAAACCATTTTTTTTTCAAAATTAGCGCTAGTTACATTAGAACACTAATATCTTTCAGGAATCTCTGAATATCCATTGACATGTATATATTATTTTTTAGTAGACATCCCAAAGTATTGATCTAGGCCAATTTTGGTATATTTCATGCCACCATTTCACCGCCAAATGCGATCAAATAAAAAAAATTGTTCACTTTTTCACAAATTTTTTCACAAACTTTAGGATTCTCACTGAAATTATTTACAAACAGCTTATGCAATTATGGCACAAATGGTTGTAAATTCTTCTCTGGGATCCCCTTTGTTCAGAAATAGCAGACTTATATGGCTTTGGTGTTGCTTTTTGGTAATTAGAATGCCACTAAATGCCACTGCGCACCACACGTGTATTATGCCCAGCAGTGAAGGGGTTAATTAGGGAGCATGTAGGGAGCTTTTTGGGGTAATTTTAGCTTTAGTGTAGTGTAGTAGACAACCCCAAGTATTGATCTAGGCCCATTTTGGTATATTTCATGCCACCATTTCACCGCCAAATGCGATAAAATTAAAAAAAACGTTAAATTTTTCACAATTTTAGGTTTCTCACTGAAATCATTTACAAACAGCTTGTGCAATTATGGCACAAATGGTTGTAAATGCTTCTCTGGGATCCCCTTTGTTCAGAAATAGCAGACATATATGGCTTTGGCGTTGCTTTTTGGTATTTAGAAGGCCGCTAAATGCCGCTGCGCATCACACGTGTATTATGGCGAGCAGTGAAGGGGTTAATTAGGTAGCTTGTAGGGAGCTTGCAGGGTTAATATCACATTTAGTGTAGAGCTCAGCCTCCCACCTGAAACATCAGACCCCCTGATCCCTCCCAAACAGCTCTCTTCCCTCCCCCACCCCACAATTGTCCCCGCCATCTTAAGTACTGGCAGAAAGTCTGCCAGTACTAAAATAAAAGCTATATTTGTTGTTTTTTTGTGTTTTTAAAAAGCATATTTACATATGCTGCTGTGTACTATCCCCCCCTTAGCCCCCAACCTCACTGATCCCCCCCAAACAGCTCTATAACCCTCCCACTCTAACTTAATATGCGCCATCTTGGGTACTGGCAGCTGTCTGCCAGTACCCAGTTTAGAAGAAAATATGTTTTTTTTTTATTTTTATTAAAATTTTCTTTAGTGTAGCTTCCCCCCACACAAAACCAACCCCCCACCCCTCCACGATCTATTTTTGTGCTTTTGCACAAACAAGATTTGGCCCTTTTTCCTAGCAATATTTTCCGTAGTGTAGCGGTTCCCACCCGCTCCCGCCCCGTGCACGCGCCCACCCGCCAACCTCCGTGCACGTGCGTGCTCCCGCGCGCGCCCCCTAATGGCCCCGCCTCCGATCCCGCCCCCCTTGATGTCAGAAGATACACCGATGGCCGCCCACCCGCCTCCCAAGTCGGCTCCCACCCACCAACGATACCGGCCATCGATGTCCGGTGCAGGGAGGGCCACAGAGTGGCTCTCTCTGCATCGGATGGCCATGTAAAGTTATTGCAGGATGCCTCCATATCGAGGCATCACTGCAATAACCGGAAAGCAGCTGGAAGCGAGCAGGATCGCTTCCAGCTGCTTTCCACACCGAGGACGTGCAGGGTACGTCCTCAGGCGTTAACTGCCTTTTTTTTGAGGACGTACCCTGCACGTCCTCGGTCATTAAGGGGTTAATCCAATTTCTGGACATTATCATTTGTTACACTATATAACAGGTACCTGATTATCAAATAGCGGAAATATATACTACAGTTATTCAATTGTTTTCTCTGATGAAATCGATGTTATAAGGGAGACGTCCCTTTTTATTTTATGTATGCTTTTAACAAGTTATTCAATTTCTGTCTAATTATACAAATGTTTTATTAGTTTTTATATATAGATAAGAAGCTCACATTAGACAACAAGTTTATATATATCAGTTGTATATACCTGTTTATATCTTTTTATTAACTGAATGTTGATAAATACTTAGGATTACCTACAATAAATATATAATAACAACATTGCAGTAAATACATTAAACATTTATCCAATCACAAAATACAATATATTCAAATTATAGAATTTAACTAAATACTCTACCCGTGCTAATCTAGCGCTGGACTACATTCACTACATATCAACCACTGTTTTCTTAGAGGGGAATACATTAGTCTAGCAGGGTCAATTCTCCAGCGCCTCATCTTTCTCACTACCATTTTAAGAAAATGTTCCCCATATCTGACCCCATGCGGGACTCGTGGCAGACGGTCCCTAAGCTGGAGGGGGCTATTTTTTCACTTGCTAAACGCACAACCATCCCATTTGCAGACAGTTGTGCTTTTAAAGACCCTATGGATAAAAAAATTAGAGGGTTTACCTAAGAAAATTTTTGTTCAACAAGGTTTTCTTCTCCAACCTATTGCGTGAATTGTTTCTGTAACTACTGCAACTGCTTTTTGGTTTGATGCGCTGGAAGATGCGCTCCAGACGGAGACCTCATATGAGGAAATTATGGACAGAATTAAGACTCTTAAGCTGGCAAATTCTTTTATCACAGATGCCGCTTTCCAACTAGCTAAGTTAGCGGCAAAGAATTCAGGTTTCACCATTTTAGCGCGCAGGGCGCTATGGCTAAAGTCCTGGTCGGCCGATGTGTTGTCAAAGTCTAAACTCTTGAACATCCCTTTCAAAGGAAAGACCCTCTTCGGGCCTGAATTGAAAGAGATTATTTCAGAAATCACTGGGGGAAAAGGCCATGCTCTCCCTCAGGACAAGTCCTTCAAGATAAAGAACAAACAAAATAATTTTCGTTCCTTTCGGAATTTCAGGAGCGGTCCCGCTTCACCCTCTCCTGCTGCAAAGCAAGAGGGTAACGCTTCACAACCCAGGTCAGCCTGGAAACCTTACCAGGGCTGGAACAAGGGTAAACAGGCCAAGAAGCCTGCAGCTGCATCCAAGACAGCATGATGGGGTAGCCCCAGATCCGGGACCGGATCTAGTAGGGGGCAGACTCTCTCTCTTCGCTCAGGCCTGGGCAAGAGACATACACGATCCCTGGGCCTTAGAGATTGTATCCCAGGGATATCTTCTAGAATTCAAGGACTCCCCTCCAAGGGGAAGGTTCCACATTTCTCGTCTGTCTACAGACCAGACAAAGAAAGAGGCGTTCTTACACTGTGTAGAAGACCTACATACAGTGGGAGTGATCCACCCAGTTCCAATTGCGAAACAAGGGCTGGGTTTTTACTCAAACCTGTTTGTGGTTCCCAAGAAAGAAGGAACTTTCAGACCAATCCTGTATCTCAAAATTCTAAACAAATTCCTCAGAGTCCCATCATTCAAGATGGAGACCATTCGGACAATCTTACCAATGATCCAGGAGGGTCAATATATGACCACTGTGGATCTAAAGGATGCGTATCTGCACATTCCTATCCACAAAGATCATCACCAGTTTCTCAGGTTCGCCTTTCTGGACAAGCATTACCAGTTTGTGGCTCTTCCTTTCGGGTTGGCCACTGCTCCCAGAATTTTCACAAAGGTGCTAGGGTTCCTCCTGGCGGTTCTAAGACTGTGGGGCATAGCAGTGGCGCCTTATCTAGATGACATCTTAATTCAGGCGTCGACTTTCCAAAGAGCCAAGTCTCCCACGGAAATTGTATTGGCCTTTCTGAGGTCTCACGGGTGGAAGGTGAACATCAAAAAGAGTTCTCTCTCCCCCCTCACAAGAGTTTCCTTCCTAGGAACTCTAATAGACTCGGTAGAAATGAAAATTTTTCTGACGGAGGTCAGAAAGTTAAAACTCTTAACCACTTGCCAAGCCCTTCATTCCATTCCTCGGCCATCTGTAGCTCAGTGCATGGAGACAATCGGACTAATGGTAGCGGCAATGGACATAGTCCCTTTTGCACGGATACACCTCAGACCACTGCAACTATGCATGCTCAAACAGTGGAATGGGGATTATGCAGATTTGTCTCCTCAAATACAGCTGGACCAGGGGACCAGAGATTCTCTTCTCTGGTGGTTGTCTCAGGATCACCTGTCTCAGGGAATGTGTTTCCGCAGACCAGAGTGGATCATCGTAACGACCGACGCCAGTCTGTTGGGCTGGGGTGCAGTCTGGGACTCTCTGAAAGCTCAGGGCTTATGGTCTCGGGAAGAAGCTTTTCTCCCGATAAACATTCTGGAACTGAGGGCGATATTCAACGCGCATGGCCTCAGCTAGCTGCTGCCAAATCAGATTTCAGTCGGACAACATCACGACTGTAGCTTACGTCAATCATCAAGGGGGAACAAGGAGTTCCCTAGCGATGATGGAAGTAACCAAAATAATCAGGTGGGCGGAGGATCACTCTTGCCATCTCTCAGCAATTCACATCCCAGGAGTAGACAACTGGGAGGCGGATTTTCTAAGTCGTCAGACTTTTCACCCGGGGGAGTGGGAACTCCACCCGGAGGTATTTGCCCAGCTGACTCGGCTATGGGGCACTCCAGAATTGGACCTGATGGCGTCCCGTCAGAACACCAAGCTTCCTTTTTACGGGTCCAGGTCCCGGGATCCCCAGGCGGTGCTGATAGATGCTCTAGCAGCGCCTTGGTCCTTCAATCTGGCCTATGTTTCTCCTGTTAAGTGTGGTCAGTCCACGGGTCATCATTACTTCTGGGATATTAACTCCTCCCCAACAGGAAGTGCAAGAGGATTCACCCAGCAGAGCTGCTTTATAGCTCCTCCCCTCTACGTCACCTCCAGTCATTCTCTTGCACCCAACGAATAGATAGGATGTGTGAGAGGACTGTGGTGATTATACTTAGTTTCATACCTTCAATCAAAAGTTTGTTATTTTATAATAGCACCGGAGTGTGTTATTCCTTCTCTGGTAGAATTTGAAGAAGAATCTACCTGAGTTTTTTCTATGATTTTAGCCGGCGTAGTTAAGATCATATTGCTGTTTCTCGGCCATCTGAGGAGAGGTAAACTTCAGATCAGGGGACAGCGGGCAGATTAATCTGCAAAGAGGTATGTAGCAGCTTATTATTTTCTGACAATGGAATTGATGAGAAAATTCTGCCATACCGATATAATGTAAACTCAGCCTTAAATGCAGTAGCAGCAACTGGTATCAGGCTGTCATGTATGTATATTTTACACTTCAGTATTCTGGGGAATGGCACTTCACTGGAATTATACTGTATACATAAGACTTTAGCCTAATTTGCAGGGACTAGCAACAGGCTTTTTAATAACACTTAATTTATTTAATGTTAAACGTTTTTTGCTGGCATGTAAAATCGTTTAATTTCTCCAACATAGGTGTGTCCGGTCCACGGCGTCATCCTTACTTGTGGGATATTCTCTTCCCCAACAGGAAATGGCAAAGAGCCCAGCAAAGCTGGTCACATGATCCCTCCTAGGCTCCGCCTACCCCAGTCATTCTCTTTGCCGTTGTACAGGCAACATCTCCACGGAGATGGCTTAGAGTTTTTTAGTGTTTAACTGTAGTTTTTCATTATTCAATCAAGAGTTTGTTATTTTCAAATAGTGCTGGTACGTACTATTTACTCAGAAACAGAAAAGAGATGAAGAATTCTGTTTGTATGAGGAAAATGATTTTAGCAACCGTAACTAAAATCCATGGCTGTTCCACACAGGACTGTTGAGAGCAATTAACTTCAGTTGGGGGAACAGTTTGCAGTCCCTTGCTGCTTGAGGTATGACACATTCTAACAAGACGATGTAATGCTGGAAGCTGTCATTTTCCCTATGGGATCCGGTAAGCCATGTTTATTACGATTGTAAATAAGGGCTTCATAAGGGCTTATTTAAACTGTAGACTTTTTCTGGGCTAAATCGATTGATTATTAACACATATTTAGCCTTGAGGAATCATTTTATCTGGGTATTTTGATATAATAATATCGGCAGGCACTGTTTTAGACACCTTATTCTTTAGGGGCTTTCCCAAAGCATAGGCAGAGTCTCATTTTCGCGCCGGTGTTGCGCACTTGTTTTTGAGAGGCATGGCATGCAGTCGCATGTGAGAGGAGCTCTGATACTTATAAAAGACTTCTGAAGGCGTCATTTGGTATCGTATTCCCCTTTGGGTTTGGTTGGGTCTCAGCAAAGCAGATACCAGGGACTGTAAAGGGGTTTAAAGCTTTAAACGGCTCCGGTTCCGTTATTTTAAGGGTTAAAGCTTCCAAAATTGGTGTGCAATATTTTCAAGGCTTTAAGACGCTGTGGTGAAAATTTGGTGAATTTTGAACAATTCCTTCATGTTTTTTCGCAATTGCAGTAATAAAGTGTGTTCAGTTTAAAATTTAAAGTGACAGTAACGGTTTTATTTTAAAACGTTTTTTGTACTTTCTGATCAAGTTTATGCCTGTTTAACATGTCTGAACTACCAGATAGACTGTGTTCTGAATGTGGGGAAGCCAGAATTCCTATTCATTTAAATAAATGTGATTTATGTGATAATGACAATGATGCCCAAGATGATTCCTCAAGTGAGGGGAGTAAGCATGGTACTGCATCATTCCCTCCTTCGTCTACACGAGTCTTGCCCACTCAGGAGGCCCCTAGTACATCTAGCGCGCCAATACTCCTTACTATGCAACAATTAACGGCTGTAATGGATAATTCTGTCAAAAACATTTTAGCCAAAATGAACCCTTGTCAGCGTAAGCGTGGCTGCTCTGTTTTAGTTACTGAAGAGCATGACGACGCTGATATTAATATCTCTGAAGGGCCCCTAACCCAATCTGAGGGGGCCAGGGAGGTTTTGTCTGAGGGAGAAATTACTGATTTAGGGAACATTTCTCAGCAGGCTGAATCTGATGTGATTACATTTAAATTTAAATTGGAACATCTCCGCATTTTGCTTAAGGAGGTATTATCCACTCTGGATGATTGTGAAAATTTAGTCATCCCAGAGAAACTATGTAAAATGGACAAGTTCCTAGAGGTGCCGGGGCTCCCAGAAGCTTTTCCTATACCCAAGCGGGTGGCGGACATTGTTAATAAAGAATGGGAAAGGCCCGGTATTCCTTTCGTCCCTCCCCCCATATTTAAAAAATTGTTTCCTATGGTCGACCCCAGAAAGGACTTATGGCAGTCAGTCCCCAAGGTCGAGGGAGCGGTTTCTACTTTAAACAAACGCACCACTATTCCCATAGAGGATAGTTGTGCTTTCAAAGATCCTATGGATAAAAAATTAGAAGGTTTGCTTAAAAAGATGTTTGTTCAGCAGGGTTACCTTCTACAACCCATTTCATGCATTGTCCCTGTCACTACTGCCGCATATTTCTGGTTTGATGAACTGCTTAAGGTGCTCGATAGTGACTCTCCTCCTTATGAGGAGATTATGGACAGAATCAATGCTCTCAAATTGGCTAATTCTTTCACTCTAGACGCCTCTTTGCAATTGGCTAAGTTAGCGGCTAAGAACTCTGGGTTTGCTATTGTGGCGCGCAGAGCGCTTTGGTTGAAATCTTGGTCGGCTGATGCGTCTTCCAAGAACAAGCTACTAAACATTCCTTTCAAGGGGAAAACGTTGTTTGGTCCTGACTTGAAAGAGATTATCTCTGATATCACTGGGGGTAAAGGCCACGCCCTTCCTCAGGATCGGCCTTTCAAGGCAAAAAATAGACCTAATTTTCGTCCCTTTCGTAAAAACGGACCAGCCCAAGGTGCTACGTCCTCTAAGCAAGAGGGTAATACTGCTCAGGCCAAGCCAGCTTGGAGACCAATGCAAGGCTGGAACAAGGGAAAGCAGGCCAAGAAACCTGCCACTGCTACCAAGACAGCATGAAATATTGGCCCCCGATCCGGGACCGGATCTGGTGGGGGGCAGACTCTCTCTCTTCGCTCAGGCTTGGGCAAGAGATGTTCTGGATCCTTGGGCGCTAGAAATAGTCTCCCAGGGTTATCTTCTGGAATTCAAGGGACTTCCCCCAAGGGGGAGGTTCCACAGGTTGCAGTTGTCTTCAGACCACATAAAAAGACAGGCGTTCTTACATTGTGTAGAAGACCTGTTAAAAATGGGAGTGATTCATCCTGTTCCATTAAGAGAACAAGGGATGGGGTTCTACTCCAATCTGTTCATAGTTCCCAAAAAAGAGGGAACGTTCAGACCAATCCTAGATCTCAAGATCTTAAACAAATTTCTCAAGGTCCCATCGTTCAAGATGGAAACCATTCGAACTATCCTTCCTTCCATCCAGGAAGGTCAATTCATGACCACGGTGGATTTAAAGGATGCGTATCTACATATTCCTATCCACAAGGAACATCATCGGTTCCTAAGGTTTGCATTCCTGGACAAACATTACCAGTTCGTGGCGCTTCCTTTCGGATTAGCCACTGCTCCAAGGATTTTCACAAAGGTACTAGGGTCCCTTCTAGCGGTGCTAAGACCAAGGGGCATTGCAGTAGTACCTTACCTGGACGACATTCTGATTCAAGCGTCGTCCCTTCCTCAAGCAAAGGCTCACACGGACATTGTCCTGGCCTTTCTCAGATCTCACGGCTGGAAAGTGAACGTGGAAAAGAGTTCTCTATCCCCGTCAACAAGGGTTCCCTTCTTGGGAACAATTATAGACTCCTTAGAAATGAGGATCTTTCTAACAGAGGCCAGAAAAACAAAGCTTCTGGACTCTTGTCGGATACTTCATTCCGTTCCTCTTCCTTCCATAGCTCAGTGCATGGAAGTGATCGGGTTGATGGTGGCGGCGATGGACATAGTTCCTTTTGCGCGCATTCATCTAAGACCATTACAACTGTGCATGCTCAGTCAGTGGAATGGGGACTATACAGACTTGTCTCCGAAGATACAAGTAAATCAGAGGACCAGAGACTCACTCCGTTGGTGGCTGTCCCTGGACAATCTGTCTCAAGGGATGATGTTCCACAGACCAGAGTGGGTCATTGTCACGACCGACGCCAGTCTGATAGGCTGGGGCGCGGTCTGGGGATCCCTGAAAGCTCAGGGTCTTTGGTCTCGGGAAGAATCTCTTCTACCGATAAATATTCTGGAACTGAGAGCGATATTCAATGCTCTCCAGGCCTGGCCCCAGCTTGCGAGGACCAGGTTCATACGGTTTCAATCAGACAACATGACGACTGTTGCGTACATCAACCATCAGGGGGGAACAAGGAGTTCCCTAGCGATGGAAGAAGTAACCAAAATTATTCTTTGGGCGGAGTCTCACTCCTGCCACCTGTCTGCTATCCACATCCCAGGAGTGGAAAATTGGGAAGCGGATTTTCTGAGTCGTCAGACATTGCATCCGGGGGAGTGGGAACTCCATCCGGAAATCTTTGCCCAAGTCACTCACCTGTGGGGCATTCCAGACATGGATCTGATGGCCTCTCGTCAGAACTTCAAAGTTCCTTGCTACGGGGCCAGATCCAGGGACCCCAAGGCGGCTCTAGTGGATGCACTAGTAGCACCTTGGACCTTCAAACTAGCTTATGTGTTCCCGCCATTTCCTCTCATCCCCAGGCTGATAGCCAGGATCAAGCAGGAGAGGGCGTCGGTGATCTTGATAGCTCCTGCGTGGCCACGCAGGACTTGGTATGCAGATCTGGTGAATATGTCATCGGCTCCACCTTGGAAGCTACCTTTGAGACGAGACCTTCTTGTTCAGGGTCCGTTCGAACATCCGAATCTGGTTTCACTCCAGCTGACTGCTTGGAGATTGAACGCTTGATTTTATCGAAGCGAGGATTCTCAGATTCTGTGATCGATACTCTTGTTCAGGCCAGAAAGCCTGTGACTAGAAAGATTTACCACAAAATTTGGAAAAAATATATCTGTTGGTGTGAATCTAAAGGATTCCCTTGGGACAAGGTTAAGATTCCTAGGATTCTATCCTTCCTTCAAGAAGGATTGGAAAAAGGATTATCTGCAAGTTCCCTGAAGGGACAGATTTCTGCCTTGTCGGTATTACTTCACAAAAAGCTGGCAGCTGTGCCAGATGTTCAAGCCTTTGTTCAGGCTCTGGTTAGAATCAAGCCTGTTTACAAACCTTTGACTCCTCCTTGGAGTCTCAATTTAGTTCTTTCAGTTCTTCAGGGGGTTCCGTTTGAACCCTTACATTCCGTTGATATTAAGTTATTATCTTGGAAAGTTTTGTTTTTAGTTGCGATTTCTTCTGCTAGAAGAGTCTCAGAATTATCTGCTCTGCAGTGTTCTCCTCCTTATCTGGTGTTCCATGCAGATAAGGTGGTTTTACGTACTAAACCTGGTTTTCTTCCAAAAGTTGTTTCTAACAAAAACATTAACCAGGAGATTATCGTACCTTCTCTGTGTCCAAAACCAGTTTCAAAGAAGGAACGTTTGTTGCACAATTTGGATGTTGTTCGCGCTCTAAAATTCTATTTAGATGCTACAAAGGATTTTAGACAAACATCTTCCTTGTTTGTTGTTTATTCAGGTAAAAGGAGAGGTCAAAAAGCAACTTCTACCTCTCTCTCTTTTTGGATTAAAAGCATCATCAGATTGGCTTACGAGACTGCCGGACGGCAGCCTCCCGAAAGAATCACAGCTCATTCCACTAGGGCTGTGGCTTCCACATTGGCCTTCAAGAACGAGGCTTCTGTTGATCAGATATGTAGGGCAGCGACTTGGTCTTCACTGCACACTTTTACCAAATTTTACAAGTTTGATACTTTTGCTTCTTCTGAGGCTATTTTTGGGAGAAAGGTTTTGCAAGCCGTGGTGCCTTCCATTTAGGTGACCTGATTTGCTCCCTCCCTTCATCCGTGTCCTAAAGCTTTGGTATTGGTTCCCACAAGTAAGGATGACGCCGTGGACCGGACACACCTATGTTGGAGAAAACAGAATTTATGTTTACCTGATAAATTTCTTTCTCCAACGGTGTGTCCGGTCCACGGCCCGCCCTGGTTTTTTTAATCAGGTCTGATATTTTATTTTCTTTAACTACAGTCACCACGGTACCATATGGTTTCTCCTATGCAAATATTCCTCCTTAACGTCGGTCGAATGACTGGGGTAGGCGGAGCCTAGGAGGGATCATGTGACCAGCTTTGCTGGGCTCTTTGCCATTTCCTGTTGGGGAAGAGAATATCCCACAAGTAAGGATGACGCCGTGGACCGGACACACCGTTGGAGAAAGAAATTTATCAGGTAAACATAAATTCTGTTTTTCTGAGGTACTGGGTGAAAAAATGTTTTGGGCACTATTTTTTTCCACTTGGCAGTCGTTTTATTTAATTTATGACAGTTTACTGATCTCTCTCACTGTTGTGTGTGAGGGGGAGGGGCCTTTTTTGGCGCTTTTGCTACGCATCAAAAAATTCAGTCAGAAGTTTATTGTCTTCCCTGCATGATCCGGTTCATCTCTACAGAACTCAGGGGTCTTCAAAACTTGTTTTGAGGGAGGTAATCACTCACAGCAGAGCTGTGAGATTGTAGTTGACTGTGATAAAAAACGTTTATTTCTGTATTTTTTTTCTGCTATCAGGGTTAGTTATCCTTTGCTAATGGGAGCAATCCTTTGCTAAAATTGTGTTTTTTTTTACAAAGATTTGATGCTATAACTTTTATTAATTTTCAACTGTCATAACTTTTTCTGTGCTTCTTATAGGCACAGTACGTTTTCATATTATAGTAAATTACTTGAAAAGTATTTCCAAGTTGCTAGTTTATTTGCTAGTGTGTTAAACATGTCTGATTCAGAGGAAGATATCTGTGCTATATGTGCTAAAGCCAAAGTGGAGCCCAATAGAAATTTATGTACTAACTGCATTGATGCTACTTTAAATAAAAGTCAATCTGTACAAATTGAACATATTTCACCAAACAACGAGGGGAGAGTTATGCCGACTAACTCGCCTCACGTGTCAGTACCTGCATCTCCCGCTCGGGAGGTGCGTGATATTGTAGCGCCGAGTACATCTGGGCAGCCATTACAAATCACATTACAGGATATGGCTACTGTTATGACTGAAGTTTTGGCTAAATTACCAGAACTAAGAGGTAAGCGTGATCACTCTGGGGTGAGAACAGAGTGCGCTGATAATATTAGGGCCATGTCAGACACTGCGTCACAATTTGCAGAACATGAGGACGGAGAGCTTCATTCTGCGGGTGACGGTTCTGATCCAAACAAACTGGATTCAGATATTTCAAATTTTAAATTTAAGCTGGAAAACCTCCGTGTATTACTAGGGGAGGTGTTAGCGGCTGTGAATGATTGTAACACAGTTGCAATACCAGAGAAAATGTGTAGGTTGGATAAATATTTTGCGGTACCGTCGAGTACTGACGTTTTTCCTATACCTAAGAGACTTACTGAAATTGTTACTAAGGAGTGGGATAGACCCGGTGTGCCGTTCTCACCCCCTCCGATATTTAGAAAGATGTTTCCAATAGACGCCACCACACGGGACTTATGGCAAACGGTCCCTAAGGTGGAGGGAGCAGTTTCTACTTTAGCTAAGCTTACCACTATCCCAGTGGAGGATAGCTGTGCCTTTTCAGATCCAATGGATAAAAAGTTAGAGGGTTACCTTAAGAAAATGTTTGTTCAACAAGGTTTTATATTGCAACCTCTTGCATGCATTGCGCCTGTCACGGCTGCAGCAGTATTTTGGTTTGAGTCTCTGGAAGAGACACTTGAATCAGCTCCATTAGATGAGATTACACACAAGCTTAAAGCCCTTAAGTTAGCTAACTCATTTATTTCGGATGCCGTAGTACATTTAACTAAACTTACGGCTAAGAATTCCGGATTCGCCATTCAGGCGCGCAGAGCACTGTGGCTAAAATCCTGGTCAGCTGACGTTACTTCTAAATCTAAATTGCTTAATATACCTTTCAAAGGGCAGACCTTATTCGGGCCCGGGTTGAAAGAAATTATCGCTGACATTACAGGAGGTAAAGGCCATGCCCTGCCTCAAGACAGAGCCAAACCTAAGGCTAGACAGTCTAATTTTCGTTCCTTTCGTAATTTCAAAGCAGGAGCAGCATCAACTTCCTCTGCACCAAAACAGGAAGGAGCTGTTGCTCGCTACAGACAAGGCTGGAGACCTAACCAGTCCTGGAACAAGGGCAAGCAGGCCAGGAAACCTGCTGCTGCCCCTAAGACAGCATGAATTGAGGGCCCCCGATCCGGGAACGGATCTAGTGGGGGGCAGGCTTTCTCTCTTCGCCCAGGCTTGGGCAAGAGATGTCCAGGATCCCTGGGCGTTAGAGATCATATCTCAGGGATACCTTCTGGACTTCAAATCCTCTCCCCCAAGAGGGAGATTTCATCTGTCAAGGTTGTCAACAAACCAAATAAAGAAAGAGGCGTTTCTACGCTGCGTTCAAGATCTTTTATTAATGGGAGTGATCCATCCGGTTCCGCAGTTGGAACAAGGACAAGGGTTTTACTCAAATCTGTTTGTGGTTCCCAAAAAAGAGGGAACTTTCAGGCCAATCTTGGATTTAAAGATCCTAAACAAATTCCTAAGAGTTCCATCGTTCAAAATGGAAACTATTCGGACAATTTTACCCATGATCCAAAAGGGTCAGTACATGACCACAGTGGATTTAAAGGATGCTTACCTTCACATACCGATTCACAAAGATCATTACCGGTATCTAAGGTTTGCCTTTCTAGACAGGCATTACCAGTTTGTAGCTCTTCCATTCGGATTGGCTACGGCTCCAAGAATCTTCACAAAGGTTCTGGGTGCTCTTCTGGCGGTACTAAGACCGCGAGGAATTTCGGTAGCTCCGTACCTAGACGACATTCTGATACAAGCTTCAAGCTTTCAAACTGCCAAGTCTCATACAGAGTTAGTACTGGCATTTCTAAGGTCGCATGGATGGAAGGTGAACGAAAAGAAAAGTTATCTCTTTCCACTCACAAGAGTTCCCTTCTTGGGGACTCTTATAGATTCTGTAGAAATAAAGATTTACCTGACAGAAGACAGGTTAACAAAGCTTCAAAATGCATGCCGTGTCCTTCATTCCATTCAACACCCGTCAGTAGCTCAATGCATGGAGGTGATCGGCTTAATGGTAGCGGCAATGGACATAGTACCCTTTGCATGCCTACGTCTCAGACCGCTGCAATTGTGCATGCTAAGTCAGTGGAATGGGGATTACTCAGACTTGTCCCCTACTCTGAATCTGGATCAAGAGACCAGAAATTCTCTTCTATGGTGGCTTTCTCGGCCACATCTGTCCAGGGGGATGCCATTCAGCAGGCCGGACTGGACAATTGTAACAACAGACGCCAGCCTACTAGGTTGGGGCGCTGTCTGGAATTCTCTGAAGGCTCAGGGACAATGGAATCAGGAGGAGAGTCTCCTACCAATAAACATTCTGGAATTGAGAGCAGTTCTCAATGCCCTTCTGGCTTGGCCCCAGTTAACAACTCGGGGGTTCATCAGGTTTCAGTCGGACAACATCACGACTGTAGCTTACATCAACCATCAGGGAGGGACAAGAAGCTCCCTAGCAATGATGGAAGTATCAAAGATAATTCGCTGGGCAGAGTCTCACTCTTGCCACCTGTCAGCAATCCACATCCCGGGAGTGGAGAACTGGGAGGCGGATTTCTTAAGTCGTCAGACTTTTCATCCGGGGAGTGGGAACTTCATCCGGAGGTCTTTGCCCAAATACTTCGACGTTGGGGCAAACCAGAGATAGATCTCATGGCGTCTCGACAGAACGCCAAGCTTCCTCGTTACGGGTCCAGATCCAGGGATCCGGGAGCGGTTCTGATAGATGCTTTGACAGCACCTTGGACCTTCGGGATGGCTTAAGTGTTTCTACCCTTCCCGATGCTTCCTCGATTGATTGCCAGAATCAAACAGGAGAGAGCATCCGTGATTCTAATAGCGCCTGCATGGCCACGCAAGACTTGGTATGCAGATCTAGTGGACATGTCATCCTGTCCACCTTGGTCTCTAGCTCTGAAACAGGACCTTCTGATCCAGGGTCCCTTCAAACATCAAAATCTAATTTCTCTGAAGCTGACTGCTTGGAAATTGAACGCTTGATTTTATCAAAACGTGGTTTTTCTGAGTCAGTTATTGATACCTTAATACAGGCTAGGAAGCCTGTTACCAGAAAGATTTACCACAAGATATGGCGCAAATACTTATATTGGTGCGAATCCAAGAGTTACTCATGGAGTAAGGTTAGGATTCCTAGGATATTGTCTTTTCTACAAGAGGGTTTAGAAAAGGGTTTATCTGCTAGTTCCTTAAAGGGACAGATTTCAGCTCTGTCCATTCTTTTACACAAACGTCTGTCAGAAGTTCCGGACGTTCAAGCTTTTTGTCAGGCTTTAGCTAGGATCAAGCCTGTGTTTAAAACTGTTGCTCCACCATGGAGTTTGAACTTAGTTCTTAATGTTTTACAGGGTGTTCCGTTTGAACCCCTTCATTCCATTGATATCAAGCTGTTATCTTGGAAAGTTCTGTTTTTAATGGCGATTTCCTCGGCTCGAAGATTCTCTGAGTTATCTGCCTTACATTGTGATTCTCCTTATCTGATTTTTCATTCAGACAAGGTAGTTCTGCGTACTAAACCTGGGTTCCTACCTAAGGTGGTCACTAACAGGAATATCAATCAAGAGATTGTGGTTCCATCTTTGTGTCCTAATCCTTCTTCGAAGAAGGAACGTCTGCTACACAATCTAGATGTAGTCCGTGCCCTGAAATTTTATCTACAGGCAACTAAGGATTTTTGACAAACGTCTTCCCTGTTTGTCGTTTATTCTGGTCAGAGGAGAGGTCAAAAAGCTTCGGCTACCTCTCTCTCTTTTTGGCTTCGTAGCATAATACGGTTAGCCTATGAGACTGCTGGACAGCAGCCTCCTGAAAGAATTACAGCACATTCTACTAGAGCTGTGGCTTCCATTTGGGCCTTTAAGAATGAGGCTTCTGTTGAACAGATTTGCAAGGCTGCAACTTGGTCTTCTCTTCATACTTTTTCCAAATTTTACAAATTTGACACTTTTGCTTCTTCGGAGGCTGTTTTTGGGAGAAAGGTTCTTCAGGCAGTGGTTCCTTCCGTATAAAGAGCCTGCCTGTCCCTCCCGTCATCCGTGTACTTTAGCTTTGGTATTGGTATCCAAGAAGTAATGATGACCCGTGGACTGACCACACTTAACAGGAGAAAACAAAATTTATGCTTACCTGATAAATTCCTTTCTCCTGTAGTGTGGTCAGTCCACGGCCCGCCCTGTTTTTTATGGCAGGTAAAATTTTTTTTAATTATACTCCAGTCACCACTACACCCTTTGGCTTCTCCTTTCTCGTTGGTCCTTGGTCGAATGACTGGAGGTGACGTAGAGGGGAGGAGCTATATAGCAGCTCTGCTGGGTGAATCCTCTTGCACTTCCTGTTGGGGAGGAGTTAATATCCCAGAAGTAATGATGACCCGTGGACTGACCACACTACAGGAGAAAGGAATTTATCAGGTAAGCATAAATTTTGTTTTTTCCACCGTTTCCTCTCCTCCCTCGTCTGGGTGCCAGAATCAAGCAGGAGAGGGCTTTGGTGATTCTAATAGCGCCTGCGTGGCCACGCAGGACCTGGTATGCAGACCTAGTGGACATGTCATCTGTCCCACCATGGACACTACCAATGAGGCAGGACCTTCTAATACAAGGTCCTTTCAAGCATGCAAATCTAATTTCTCTGCGTCTGACTGCTTGGTGATTGAACACCTAATTCTATCAAAGCGTGGTTTCTCTGAGTCGGTTATTGATACCCTGATTCAGGCTAGAAAGCCTGTCACCAGGAAAATCTACCATAAGATTTGGTGAAAATATCTTTTTTGGTGCGAATCCAAGGGTTACTCATGGAGTAAGGTTAGGATTCCCAGAATTTTGTCCTTTCTCCAAGACGGATTGGAGAAAGGATTATCAGCTAGTTCCTTAAAGGGACAGATATCTGCTTTGTCTATTCTTTTACACAAACGTCTGGCAGAGGTACCAGACGTTCAAGCGTTTGCTCAGGCTTTAGTCAGAATCAAGCCTGTTTATAGACCTTTGGCTCCACCGTGGAGTCTGAATTTAGTTCTTTCAGTTCTGCAAGGGGTTCCGTTTGAACCTTTACATTCCATAGATATTAAGCTTTTATCTTGAAAGTTTTGTTTTTGGTAGCTATTTCTTCTGCTCGAAGAGTTTCAGAGTTATCTGCTTTACAGTGTGATTCACCTTACCTGGTTTTCCATGCAGATAAGGTAGTTTTGCGTACCAAACCCGGTTTTCTTCCTAAGGTTGTGTCTAATAAGAATATTAACCAGGAAATTGTTGTTCCTTCTCTGTGTCCTAATCCTTCTTCGAAGAAGGAACGTCTGTTACACAATCTTGATGTGGTTCGTGCTTTAAAGTTCTATTTACATGCAACTAAGGATTTCAGACAAACACCTTCATTGTTTGTCATCTATTCTGGTAAGAGGAGAGGTCAGAAGGCGACTGCTACCTCTCTTTCCTTTTGGCTGAAAAGCATCATCCGTTTGGCCTATGAGACTGCTGGCCAGTAGCCTCCCGAAACAATTACTGCTCATTCTACCAGAGCAGTGGCTTCCACATGGGCTTTTAAACATGAGGCCTCTGTTGAACAGATTTGTAAGACAGCGACTTGGTCTTCGCTGCATACTTTTTCCAAATTTTCCAAATTCGATACTTTTGCTTCTTAGGAGGCTATTTTTGGGAGAAAGGTTTTACAAGCAGTGGTGCCTTCCGTTTAAGGTACCTGTCTTGTTCCCTCCCTTCATCCGTGTCCTAAAGCTTTGGTATTGGTATCCCACAGGTAAAGGATGAATCCGTGGATTCGATACATCTTACAAGAGAAAACAGAATTTATGCTTACCTGATAAATTACTTTCTCTTGTTATGTATCTAGTCCACGGCCCGCCCTGGCTATTAAGTCAGGTAGTTTTTTTTGTTTAAACTACAGTCACCACTGCACCCTATGTTTTCTCCTTTTTCTTCCTAACCTTCGGTCGAATGACTGGGGGGTGGAGCTAGAGGGGGAGCTATATGGAAAGCTCTGCTGTGTGCTCTCTTTGCCACTTCCTGTTGGGAAGGAGAATATCCCACAAGTAAAGGATGAATCCGTGGACTCGATACATCACAAGAGAAAGTAATTTATCAGGTAAGCATAAATCCTGAGGGCCCTTGTAGATGTTTTGGGCGAAAGCTAAGCTTTAACCCCATATTTACCACCCCTGAGAGCAGGTAGGCACCATAGTGGCAAGGTGCTGGGGGTGTTTTTTCCGGATTTAGGCCTTATTTCAATCCGGTTTGCTCATTAAAGGGTTAAATGTTAAATTTCCTTGTGGGGCAGACTTAACTACACATATTGAATTTGAATAATTTGGTGCATTTTAAAGCAGTTTTGCAGAACGTGTATGCTTTTTCTCTCTTAAAGGCGCAGTACCTTTTTTTAAGATGATTTTTTTCACTAAATAAAGTGTTTTCATGCTTGTTTGTAGTTGTAGTTATTACTAGCCTGTTCAACATGTCTGACATTGAGGAAAGTCATTGTTCAATATGTTTAGAAGCCATTGTGGAACCCCCACTTAGAATGTGTCCCTCATGCACTGAAAGGTCAATAAATTGCAAAGAACATATTTTAGCTACTAAAAGTATGTCGCAGGATGATTCTCAGTCAGAAGGGAATCAGGTTATGCCATCTAATTCTCCCCAGGTGTCACAACCGTTAACGCCCGCACAAGCGACGCCAAGTACTTCTAGTGCGTCTAATTCTTTCACCCTGCAAGATATGGCCGCAGTTATGAATACTACCCTCACCGAGGTTTTATCTAAGCTGCCTGGGTTGCAGGGGAAGTGCAGTAGGTCTGGTATGAGAACAAATGCTGAGCCCTCTGACGCTTTATTAGCCATATCCGATGTACCCTCACAATGTTCTGAGTTGGGGGTGAGGGATTTGCTGTCTGAGGGAGAGATTTCTGATTCAGGAAAGTTCCCTCAGACAGACTCAGATATGACGGCTTTTAAATTTAAACTAGAACAACTCCGCTTATTGCTCAGGGAGGTTTTAGCGCCTCTGGATGATTTTGACCCTATTGTATTTCCAGAGAAATTGTGTAAAATGGACAGATTTCTAGAGGTTCCTGCCTACACTGATGTTTTTCCGGTCCCTAAGAGGATTTCGGACATTGTTACTAAGGAGTGGGATAAACCAGGTATTCCGTTCGCTCCCCCTCCTACTTTTAAGAAAATGTTTCCCATATCAGACACCATGCGGGACTCGTGGCAGACGGTCCCTAAGGTGGAGGGAGCTATTTCTTCCCTGGCTAAGCTAACAACTATACCTATTGAGGACAGTTGTGCTTTCAAAGATCCTATGGATACAAAATTAGAGGGTCTCCTAAAGAAAATATTTGTTCATCAGGGTTTTCTTCTCCAACCTATAGCGTGCATTGTTCCTGTAACTACTGCAACTGCTTTTTGGTTCGAGGCTCTGGAGGAGGCTCTTCAGGTTGAGACCCCATTAGATGATATTCTGGATAGAATTAGGGCTCTCAAGCTAGCTAATTCTTTCATTACAGATGCCGCTTTTCAACTGGCTAAATTAGCGGCAAAGAATTCAGGTTTTGCCATTTTAGCGCATAGAGCGTTATGGCTTAAGTCCTGGTCTGCTGATGTGTCATCAAAATCTAAGCTTTTAGCCATCCCTTTCAAGGGTAAGACCCTATTCGGGCCTGAACAAGCGGGGTTTCTCTGAGTCGGTCATAGATACCTTGATTCAGGCTTGAAAGCCTGTCACTAGGAAAATTTATCATAAGATATGGCGTAAATATCTTTATTGGTGTGAATCCAAAGGCTACTCATGGAGTAAGATCAGGATTCCTAGGATTTTGTCCTTTCTCCAAAAAGGATTGGAGAAGGGGTTATAAGCTAGTTCCTTAAAGGGACAGATATCTGTTTTATCAATTCTACTGCACAAGCATCTGGCAGATGTTCCAGATGTTCAGTCGTTCTGTCAGGCTTTGGTTAGAATCAAGCCTGTGTTTAAATCTGTTGCTCCGCCATGGAATTTGAATCTAGTTCTTAAAGTTCTTCAAGGGGTTCCGTTTGAACCTATGCATTCCATAGATATTAAGCTTCTATCTTGGAAAGTTCTTTTTTTAGTTGCTATCTCTTCGGTTTGAAGAGTTTCTGAACTATCTGCATTACAATGTGACTCACCTTATCTTGTTTTCCACGCTGATAAGGTGGTTTTGCGTACCAAACCTGGATTCCTTCCTAAGGTTGTTACTAATAGAAATATCAATCAGGAAATTGTTGTTCCTTCTCTGTGTCCTAATCCTTCCTTTAAGAAGGAGCGTCTGTTGCACAACTTGGACATAGTTCGTGCTTTGAAGTTTTACTTGCAAGCAACCAAAGATTTCCGTCAAACATCTTCTTTGTTTGTTGTCTATTCTGGAAAACGTAGAGGTCAAAAAGCTATGGCTACCTCTCTTTCTTTTTGGCTGAAAAGCATTATCCGTTTGGCATATGAGACTGCTGGACAGCAGCCTCCTGAAAGGATTACAGCTCACTCTACTAGAGCGGTGGCTTCCACATGGGCTTTTAAAAATGATGCTTCTGTTGAACAGATTTGTAAGGCTGCGACTTGGTCTTTGCTTCATACCTTTTCCAAATTTTACAAATTTGATACTTTTGCTTCTTCGGAGGCTATTTTTGGGAGAAAAGTTCTTCAAGCAGTGGTGCCTTCTGTTTAACCATCTGTCTTGTCCCTCCCGTTCATCCGTTTCCTGTAGCTATGGTATTGTATCCCACAAGTAAAGGATGAATCCGTGGACTCGTCGTAAATGTATGCTTACCTGATTAATTTCTTCTATGGTACGACGAGTCCACAGCCCGCCCTGTCATTTTAAGACAGATTATATTTTTTTGATTTTAAACTTCAGTCACCTCTGCACCTTGTAGTTTCTCCTTTTTCTTCCTGTACCTTCGGTCGAATGACTGGGGGGGGTGAAGCTGTGGTGCTCTTTGCCACTTCCTGTTAGCAGGAGGATAATATCTCACAAGTAAAGGATGAATCCGTGGACTCGTCGTAGCATAGAAGAAATTATTATATCCGGTAAGCATAAATTTACTTGTTATTACATATAAACAAGTGACGTTTCGGGGTGTTCACCCCTTCATCAGACCAAACTATACATACATATTATAAATACATATATACACACACACACATACATACATATATATATGGGTGTGTGTGTGTATGTATATATATGTGTGTGTATGTGTATATATATATATATATATATATATATATTTACTATGCAAAAAAGGCAGCACTCACTGGTCATTTGTAAGTAAAATTTAGCTTTTAATAATACAAAAAGTTAAAATCTCATGGGGAACACCACATAGCTGGTGTGACCACTTTGGATTTACCTTTTGGGACATTTGAAAAAGATGCCAGTTAGGCATCGAAACGTCATGTTTTTCCCAAGATTTTAACTTTTTGTATTATTAAAAGCTAAATTTTAGTTACAAATGACCAGTGAGTGCTGCCTTTTTTGCATAGTACATACTGTTTTGTCATTGCACCCTGGCAGCTGCTACTAAATATATGGTGTGCATTCCTACACAGGATTTTGCTATACATATATATATGTATGTGTATATATATATATATATATATATACATATATATAAAATCTATATCGGCAAAAGTGAAGGATATTATAATCACAACTTATTTGGCTGTGACGTTTCAGGGTTTCCCCCGTCCTCAGTTCTGTGTGAGGACGGGGGAAACCCTGAAACGTCACAGCCAAAAAAATTGTGATTATTTTATGAAGACCTATTGAGTGCCTTCACTTTTGCTACTATATACCTGTTAAGTGCACCGCGGGCATAAAGGACATAAAGTTTTTGTGAGTGCTGTACCCTGGCTGGATTTATATATATACCAGCCCGCAAGAAACTTTAGTCGCCCGTGCGTATCTGCATGCAGTGTGTATATATCTTATGTAAAAAGGCAATATAAATAGTGTTATTGTAATCCCACAAAGCATTGCAGACAGAGGTCCAAATTTGAATGCCCTGCAAGCTGCTTAATATTTATGACTTAAGAAAAAGGCTTTAAAGGGACACTAAACCCCAAAAAATTCTCATGATTCAAGTAGAGAATACAATTTTAAACAACATTCCAATTTACTTGTATTATCTAATTTGCTTCATTCCTTAGATATCGTTTGCTGAAGAAATAGCAATTCACATGTGTGAGCCAATCACACGAGACATCTATGTGCAGCAACCAATCAGCAGCCACTGAGCCTATCTAGATATGCTTTTCAGCAAAGTATATCAAGAGAATTAAGCAAATTAGATAATAGAAGTAAATTAGAAAGTTGTTTAAAATTGAATATGAGCCAAAATTGAATATGAAAAATTAATTGCCAAGGATTCTAAGTCTAACCCTAAAAGGTTCTTTAAGTACATAAATAGCAAAAAATCTAAGAAGGATAATATAGGTACATTAAAATGTGTGGAGGGTAGCATGATAAATAATGACAGGGAGAAGGCTGAGGTACTAAACCAGTTTTTTTCTTCAGTATACACAAGAGAGGAACCATTGAATGATACTTTGGAACAGAATAGAACATGCCAGTCCATACCACTAACTGGGTTTTGTTTAGAGGATATCAGGAAAAAACTAAAAAATATTAAGGTAAATAAAACTCCAGGCCCAGATGGAATACACCCAAGGGTGTTAAGGGAACTTAGCACTGTTATAGACAAACCTTTACTCTTAATTTTTCAAGACTCATTATCCTCAGGCATGGTACCCCAGGATTGGCGTAAAGCTGATGTGGTGCCACTCTTCAAAAAGGGAAGCAGGGATGATCCAGGAAGCTATAGACCAGTTAGTCTGACATCAATAGTGGGGAAGATATTTGAAGGGATTATAAGGGATTATATTGATGAGCATATTCGTGTAAACAAGATTATGAGTTCTAATCAGCATGGCTTTAGGAGAAATAGATCATGTCAAACTAATCTAATTAGATTCTACGAGGAAGTAAGTAAAAATATAGATAAAGGGGAATCAGTTGATGTGATATACTTAGATTTTGCAAAGGCATTTGATACAGTGCCACATGAGAGATTAATGCACAAAATTAAGGGACTGGGAATAGCTGAAAATGTTAGCTCATGGATAAATAACTGGATAAAAGATAGGGAGCAACGAGTAGTAGTAAATGGATCATACTCAGATTGGACAAAGGTAATCAGTGGCGTCCCCCAGGGATCAGTACTGGGCCCTGTTCTTTTTAATATTTTTATAAATGACTTGGAGCAAGGATTAAATAGCGACATCTCTATTTTTGCAGATGATACTAAGTTAAGTAAGGTCATTAGGTCAGAGCAGGATGAACTCTCTTTGCAAAGGGATTTGCTAAAATTAGAACTATGGGCAAGTGAATGGAAAATGAGATTTAATACGGAAAAATGTAAGGTTCTACATTTTGGAAGTAAAAATAAGCAGGCTATGTATTTTTTAAATGGGACAAGACTTAGCCAAACACAGGAGGAAAGGGATTTGGGAGTAGTAATAGATAACAAGCTAAAGATGAGTGCACAATGCAGGGCAGCGGCTTCAAAGGCTAATAAGATACTAGCATGTATTAAAAGAGGCATTGATTCAAGGGAGGAAAGCATAATTCTGTCATTATATAAAGCCCTGGTAAGACCTCACCTTGAGTTTGGAGTGCAGTTCTGGGGACCGATTGCTAAAAAAGATATTGCAGAACTAGAAAAAGTTCAGAGAAGGGCCACAAAGCTAATAAGGGGATTGGAGAAATTAACCTATGAGGAGAGGCTAGCCAAACTGGGTCTGTTCTCTTTAGAAAAAAGGCGCTTGAGAGGTGACATGATTACTTTATATAAATATATTCAAGGCCCATATACAGAGATGGCAGAAGCTCTTTTTATTCCAAGAAAATTGGTTCTGACAAGAGGTCATAATTTAAGGTTGGAGGAAAGGAGATTTAATCTCCTGCAACGGAAACGTTTTTTCACTGTAAGAGCAATAAAATTGTGGAACTCATTACCAAAGGAGGTAGTGAATGCCAATACCATAGATACATTTAAAAATAGTCTGGATAAATTTCTGTATATAAACAAAATTCATGGATATGATTGCTAGTATTAAATGGGTCACATTTTAATGGGGTTATTTAAGCTTAACTGGAGCTTTTTGTAAGTATTTTAGATTTGTATAGGTTGAACTCGATGGACTTCAGTCTTTTTTCAACCTTATCTACTATGTTACTATGTTACTATCTACTCTCTTTCTAAATATTGAAAGAAAAAAATTGGGTTTCATGTCCCTTTAACTTTAGAAAATATTTTTCTATCACTAGGAATAAAATAAACAGTTATATTATCTTTGTAATATTGTATGAACGTCTTAATTGTTTTCCACCTAAGGAAAAAAATATATAATTGAGCTTTTTTTTTTTTTTTTTTTACTTCAGCATATGTGGGGGGTTATGATTGACTAAGTATATTTATTGCAGCCACTGTGAGCGGTACTGCATTTAGCTGGACAATGAAGAGTGACATAACGAGCATTTTAAAAATACTTTTTTATTCTGCCCAGCTGCCTTTCAAATACTAGTGCGACTGTCAGAGCCGCGCTAGCAGATTTTACTGGGTGCATGGAGATGGTATGTTCTCTACTAATTGGTAAAGTCAGTTTTTGGAGCATTAATAGCATCCAGAAAAATTGTGCACTGCTCTATATTGTTATGGTAGGCAGCTTGATCGTGTACATTGTGCTGAAGTTCTGCAGAAGACCCTGGAGTACGTCGGCATAATGTACGTGAGCAAGCTGCCTACCATAACTATATAGTCACTTTAACCCATACTTCATTCATACACAGAGAAGAAACACTCACCGCTCTAGCAGGATGTCTTCCCGCGCAGACAACTTTAGCGGTGGGAAGTAGCAACTGACAAGGAAGAGACCAAAAGCCATGGAGATAAGGGGAGGTCTTTGAATGCATTTAACAGAAAGAACCTGCCCTTTCTACCCTCCTTTCCAGTGTGTGCGCATATGTGAAAGGCAATTTGACATTTTTTATTATTGCTTCTTATATCCCCCTTACAATGTCAGGTCACCGCTCGGGCTGGTAACTTAAAAATTCTACTTGCCCGCAAGAAATTTAGGTCGCCATTGGCGACCAGACCGGTCTGTTCATATTCCCTGCTTTGGAAGCACCCTGGGTGGATGAAATGTTAACTGCTTGCTGTTTATATATAAGAAAGCCAAGCAATCCTATGATTACCCGGGTAAACCTGACATTACCCAAGCGGCTGTTGCTAAAGCCCACTGTAATGTAATTCCCCCATCTACACTATATTTTTTGCCTCTGCCTAGGGGTTTAAGGATGGCGCCCCGCCAATCCTCTGGGATCCACCCCTTCTCCCCCCTTGAACCCCCCCAGACGGAGGCAAAAAAGATAGTGAAGATGTGTGAATTACAGTGCATATATACTTTCGATGTGGTGACTCAATGCACTCTGAGAAGATTTAGCATGTTTACCTAGGATTACCCAATTTCTTACTTTACCCGAGATATATATATCTTTGCATAGGAAATTAGCACATGCAAATATTTACATTGATTTAATTTTGAGACATGGAGGATTTTATTTTCAGTTTTTTATCTCCCCTCCATAATTTTAATCAATTATATATATATATATATATAGAGAGAGAGAGAGAGAGAGAGAGAGAGAGAGAGAGAGAGAGAGAGAGAGAGAGAGAGAGAGAGAGAGAGAGAGAGAGAGAGAGAGAGAGAGAGAGAGAGAGAGAGAGAGAGAGAGAGATGCAGCCTCTGTTCGTTCTTCTTCTTTTGTTTTTTTAGGCTTCAATGTTCTTAACAGCATCATCATTTTCTTTTTCAGCCTGTTGAATCATATAGAAGTAAAGTTACCTAGATGGGAGATATAGTTTAATCTAGTGGAAATGTAAATGCTTTAAATTAAAGGAACACCCTCCCACGTACGAATATATAGTACAGGTTGAAGATATTGACACAGGCATCTCGTAGCCCCTAGAGACGAATATGCCCTAACCACATTTTGTTTGTGGCAACCCGTTAAACATAGCTTGAAATTCAATAAAATATTTCTCCATTTTTCATTAAGGATTAGGAAAAGTCCAGAAAGGAACATTCTGAAATAAACATTTCTGGTTACTTTGCTGTAGATTTCCTCTTCTCTATGTTGATTTAAAATAAAAGCCAATGTGAAAAATAAAGACATTTTTAGTGTACAATCAGCGATGCAGAAAATATTATTTTACACACTTCACACACTACATGTATCAGTGCCAGCTATTAATGATACATAACCTACAGTGTGTGCAGGGTCTGGTATCATGGGAGGTCACATGACAAGTCACAGCAGCAGTGATTGGTTCTCAGTCACACTGTGTTTGTTTTGGCAACTGTTTTCTTTTTTGCACAGGTACAAGCTGACCATATTGAACATTTCAGCTTGCAACTATAGAACTGATTTCTCTAATACTATTGTGTCAACACATGACATATTCATTTAAAATGCTGTATAGAAAGAAAGAAAAATGTGGCCTCGTATGGTGCAGAATATACCTGCATATATAAGACATTTGCAGATTTCCTGTAAATGTAATCTATACTATTACTGCTGGCTTTGGGAAACATATTATATTTACATTGTTGTTTCTTGGTGTTGCATTCTCCCTTTTCTTTCCTCACATGCAGTTGGTACAGAATGAAGGGATTATTGGTTACAATAGTGCACATGTTTATACAGGACTGTATACACCTAAAGGACAAGTAAATACAGTAGATTTGCATAATCAACGAATGCATGATAAAAAGACAATGCAATGGCATTTAGGGGCCGAATTATCAAGCTCTCTAAAGACCGCTGCTCCATAACTTGTCCGACTGCTCTGAGGCGGCGGACAAAAATGAATTGTATTCGATCGGGTAGATTGACGCCCCCTGCTAGCTCGCTCCCGCTCTGGTCTGGTAGCCGGGAGCGAGCTACATTGAGTTTAAATGCACAATCTGGCCGGCTGTGAGTAGACAGCTGCTCAGATACGCTTATGAAAAAAACAGACCCGATCAGCAGACCAGGGAGCAGCGGTCTGAAAAACTTTATCATAAAATATGGCTGCAATAGTTAATTGACATTATTTTTTAGGTTTATTGCCCATTTCATTTTGACTTTAGTTCCCCTTTAAATGATGTCTCTTTTTTCCCCTCTGCATGTATTACACTGTGGGAATGGATGGCAGTCGATAGGGTTAATAGATTTTGAAACTGACATCTTAACCTATGAAATCATATTGTTATAAATAAGCCATGGCATGTTATTTGTCATTATTCCTATTCTTTAGCTCCTAATTCTCTGTATTACTATGGTGCTGTCTTGTATGCTTACAGTAGTAATGGTGAAGGTTATTCATTCAGCATTTAGTCATTTTCTACAGGTTTCAGAGGCCGCACCTTACTCATAGTTTCTATTTTTACTGAAATTACTTAGGTGTGGCAGGAGAAAATCTAGGCTTCTGTTATAACAAAGTCTGAAACCGTAATAAGCAGGGCAAATCATTAGGGCACGATTGTATGTGTATTTTAAGGTATTAATTGGAATAGGAAAATTATAAGGGACATATTGTACAAGATTATATATAAACACTTGTATTTTGTTGTTTCATCTGAAGTCTATAGAACATTGTCAAGAATTACAGAAGATTCTAACATACTGAGTGTGATCTATTTGTGGCAGTCATAAATTAGTCATATCCCATTTCCCTCTGTCACTGTGATATGATTTCTACTGCCATGAATTATTTATAGCCATGTCTTTCTATATAAAACTTTTTTTTTTCTATTGTTATTGATTAACCGATCATGTTGACCAGACAGATTTCCATTGGATCATTTGCGTTTTTTTATAATTAACACAATTGAACATTGTGTTACTTTTAACAAATCACGTTTTAGAACTAAAAATGTATTCTGCAATAATTAAAAGATTAAGATGAAATATGAAGTCTTGTTTAAAGGGATATGAAACGCAAATATGTTTTTTTGTGATTCAGACAGAGCATACCATTTTAAAACGTTACCAAGTTACTTCTATTATCAAATTATGTTCGTTCCTATGGTATTCTGTGTTGAAGAGACATCTAGATTGGCATCTGGAGCACTCTACATGGCAGGAAATAGAGCTGTCATCTAGTGCTTTTGCAAATGGATAACATTCTTGCAAAACTGCTGCTATAGGGCTCCAGAAATGGGCTGGCTCCTAAGCTTACATCCCTACTTTTCAACAAAAGATACAAAGAGTACAAAGAAAAATTGATAATAGAAGTAAATTTGAAATTTAAAATTGCATGTTCTATCTGAATCATGAAAAAAATTGAGTTTCGTATCCCTTTAACATTAATGCATGAAAAACGCTGCTGAAATAGATTTAAAATATTTTTGCATTTCAAAACTTGCTGAAGAAGTTGGAATTAACCTTAAACCAACAGGGAGTATGTTTTTATACATTACACATTAGTATAGATTATGCTGGATGATAAGGACAACTTTTCATAGACCTTGGTGGACAGTGACATGCAAGGATAAATATAAAACTTTTTTTTTTCTTCTCAGGAATTTTTATTGTTTAAAAAGATAGATGATCCCTTTATTTACCCATTCCATAGTTTTGCATAAACAACACTGTTATAGTAAAGGGACACTCAAGTCAAAATGAAACTTCATGATTCAGATAGAGCATGCAATTTTAAACAACTTTCCAATTTACTTCCATTAACAAAATGTGCAGGTTTTTTATATTTATACTTTTTGAGTCACCAGCTCCTCCTGAGCATGTTTAAGAACTCACAGAATATACGTATATGCATTTGTTATTGGCTGATGGCTGTCTCATGATGCAGTGGGAGTGGAAATAGACATAACTTTGAAATTTGCATTGTCTTTTTATCATGCATTTTTTGATTATGCAAGTCGACTTTATTTACTGGTCCTTTAATACACCTTTTACCTCAGTGATTACCTTGTATCTAAGCATCTGCAGACTGCCCCTTTATTTCAGTTTTTTGACAGATTTGAATTTTAGCCAATCAGTGCCCTCTCATAAGTAACTTCATGGGAGAGGGCACAATGTTATCTATATAACACAAATTAACTAACGCCCTCTAGCTGTGAAAAACTGTTAAATGCATTCATATAAGAGGCGGCCTTCAAGGGCTTAGAAATTAGCATATGAGCCTACCTAGGTTTAGCTTTTAACTAAGAATACCAACAGAACAAAGCAAATTTGATGATAAAAGTAAAAAGGAAAGTTGTTTAAAATTACATGTCCTATCTGAATCATGAAAGTATAATTTTGGCTAGACTGTCCCTTTAAGTTGAAATTGCTCCAATGTTGCTTTAAGCAATTGGAAATTCATTTAGTTTATACAGTAAATATGTATCGGTGTGCGTAGTATAAATAATATACACCTACCATACAATAACACTAATTTATATTCCCTTGACTGTAATTTGGGATTTTATGTAACAATTAGTTTTAAAGAAATACAATTGTTTGCACAAATGTATAATAATAGCAGTGAAACAGAGTGCTGTAAGAGGAGCCCTCTGCCTTTTTTGCATCAAGCACCAGTTAATGCACCTTTATAAAAAGTACACTACAGGCAGGAATGCTCTCTAGCTTACAGTGTAAAGATGCCGGCATGTTTGAAGCAAATGTAAAGGTTCAGTTTTGGGCCAGTGGGCTGATGAGGCTTGAGAGGCACAAAGTAGATGAGCTACAATCTGTGATAAAAAGGCAGGACATGGGACATTTATGCAACAGGAGGATGCATTCTGAGGGATAAAGCCAGTGTTGTTTTTTTCAATTTGAGGAGAGAGCTATGTGGCTTAATCTGATTAGATTGATACCAGTTGAGATCATTGCAGCTTATTGGAATTATAAGATAAACTCAGGGTGGGGCGGTTTGTCAAAAAATAAACTGCTCTAGTGAATTAGGACACTTTATCTTTGGACCATTAGGTATCGTTTAAAGGATAAGCAGTGGTTTGATAGATCAGAATAAAGAGTTTCATATTAAATACCGTAAAGTTACGTATATTATTGAGTTTTAAAACCTGAATCACATGGAATATGGACTTTGTTTTTCTTCTCAATTGTGCATTGGCTGTGTGACGCTGTCATAATATTTCCAAAACTTGGTTTTTTAAGGCACTGTCTAGTGCCTTTAATAATGGGAATAGCTTGAGCTCCAGATAATATCATTTGTTTCCCCTCCAAATAGTTTTTAAAAAGTATACTTCTGTGGGCTATACACACACTTTGCTATAGTGACATTGTGTTTGGCTTTTAGGGGGGGGGGATATTATTGCTGCCTTCATGGTGTTATTAGAAACCTTCAACATTTTTCTGGATGCCTACACCTTCTAAAACCATCATAAATGCTAACTGATGTGCCAGAGCATCTGCTAGGGAGATTTTCCATAGATTCAATAGCTACACTTTTATGGGTCGCCACCGTTTGTGGAGCATGTGGTATTAGGATCCAGATGTCATTTGCTGAATCAATGAATGGAGCGCACTTCATCCCAGCTTGAACAATGTGAATGTCCTGTTCTATTGCACATTATTTTTCCCTGATTGGTGTAGTTTTTAGAACTAGTAGGCTTCTTGTGTATACATCATGCACACCTTGCTAGTTGTCTATTGGGCATTCTTAAGCATTCATCTGGAAAAAAAGGCTTCCAAACATGGGTACAAGCCAGACTAAAAGGCTCATGTTTTATTGATGTGGTGAGGAACACTTTTGTATACTTCTCCAACATGTTTCCTTTTTTTGTTTCCAAAATGCCCAGAAAATGGTACCTAGTAAATATGTAAACTTGTGAAAGCATAGCAAAATCCCCAGTGAATTTCCCAGAGGATGTTCTTGCATATAGATAGTGCCCACCTCCTGGCTGAAGCAGACCAGATGGTGGTCTGGTTAAAAAATAAAAAAAACATTTATATATGATCAATATTTCTCCTGTTAAGTGTGGTCAGTCCACGGGTCATCATTACTTCTGGGATATTATCTCCTCCCCTACAGGAAGTGCAAGAGGATTCACCCAGCAGAGCTGCTATATAGCTCCTCCCCCCCTACATCACCCCCAGTCATTCTCTTGCACCCAACGAATAGATAGGATGTGTGAGAGGACTGTGGTGATTTAATTAGTTTATTACCTTCAATCAAAAGTTTGTTATTTTATAATAGCACCGGAGTGTGTTATTCATTCTCTGGTAGAATTTGAAGAAGAATCTACCGGAGTTTTTTCTATGATTTTAGCCGGAGTAGTTAAGATCATATTGCTGTTTCTCGGCCATCTGAGGAGAGGTAAACTTCAGATCAGGGGACAGCGGGCAGATTAATCTGCAAAGAGGTATGTAGCAGTTTGTTATTTTCTGACATGGAATTGATGAGAAAATCCTGCCATACCGTTATAATGTAAACTCAGCCTTAAATGCAGTAGATGTAGCTGGTATCAGGCTGTCATGTATGTATATTTTACACTTCAGTATTCTGGGGAATGGTACTTCACTGGATTTATACTGTATGCATAGACTTAACCTAATTTGCAGGGACTTGCAATAGGTTTTAAATAACAATTAATTTATTGAGGTTAAACGTTTTTTTTGCTGGCATGTAAAAACGTTTATTTCTCTGAGGTACTGGGTGAAAAAATGTTTTGGGCACTATTTTTTCCACTTGGCAATAGTTTTGTTTAAATTAAAGCAGTTCACTGATCTCTCTCACTGTTATGTGTGAGGGGGAGGGGCCATTTTTGGCGCTTTTACTACGCATCAAAAAAAACTCAGTCAGAGGTTCATTTTCTTCCTGCATGATCCGGTTCATCTCTACAGAACTCAGGGATCTCCAAAGCCTTTTTTTGAGGGAGGTAATCATCACAGCAGAGCTGTGAAGATTGTAGTTGACTGTGATAAAAAACGTTTATTTGTGTATTTTTTCTGCTGCCTGGGTTAGTTATCCTTTGCTAATGGGAACAATCCTTTGCTAAAATTGTATATTTCTGACAAAGATTGATGCTATAACTTAATTTTTTCTGTGCTTCTTATAGGCACAGTTCGTTTTCATATTATTGTAAATTACTTGAAAAAGCATTTCCAAGTTGCTAGTTAATTGCTAGTGTGTTAAACATGTCTGATTCAGAGGAAGATACATGTGCTATATGTGCTAATGCCAAAGTGGAGCCCAATAGAAGTTTATGTACTAACTGTATTGATGCTACTTTAAATAAAAGTCAATCTGTACAAATTGAACATATTTCACCAGACAACGAGGGGAGAGTTATGCCGACTAACTCGCCTCACGTGTCAGTACCTGCATCTCCCGCTCGGGAGGTGCGTGATATTGTAGCGCCGAGAACATCTGGGCGGCCATTTCAAATCACATTACAGGATATGGCTACTGTTATGACTGAAGTTTTGGCTAAATTACCAGAACTTAGAGGCAAGCGTGATCACTCTGGGGTGAGAACAGAGTGCGCTGATAATATTAGGGCCATGTCAGACACTGCGTCACAGGCGGCAGAACATGAGGACGGAGAACTTCATTCTGTGGGTGACGGTTCTGATCCAAACAGATTGGATTCAGATATTTCAAATTTTAAATTTAAGCTGGAAAACCTCCGTGTATTACTAGGGGAGGTGTTAGCGGCTCTGAATGATTGTAACACAGTTGCAATACCAGAGAAAATGTGTAAGTTGGATAAATATTTTGCGGTACCGGCGAGTACTGATGTTTTTCCTATACCTAAGAGACTTACTGAAATTGTTACTAAGGAGTGGGATAGGCCCGGTGTGCCGTTCTCACCTCCTCCGATATTTAGAAAAATGTTTCCAATAGACGCCACCACACGGGACTTATGGCAAACGGTCCCTAAGGTGGAGGGAGCAGTTTCTACTTTAGCTAAGCGTACCACTATCCCGGTGGAGGATAGCTGTGCCTTTTCAGATCCAATGGATAAAAAATTAGAGGGTTACCTTAAGAAAATGTTTGTTCAACAAGGTTTTATATTGCAACCTCTTGCATGTATTGCGCCTGTCACGGCTGCAGCAGCATTTTGGTTTGAGTCTCTGGAAGAGACACTTCAATCATCTACACTAGATGAGATTACAGACAAACTTAAAGCCCTTAAGTTAGCTAACTCATTTATTTCAGATGCCGTAGTACATTTAACTAAACTTACGGCTAAGAATTCCGGATTTGCCATTCAGGCACGCAGAGCACTGTGGCTAAAATCCTGGTCAGCTGATGTTACTTCTAAATCTAAATTGCTTAATATACCTTTCAAAGGGCAGACCTTATTTGGGCCCGGGTTGAAAGAGATTATCGCTGACATTACAGGAGGTAAAGGCCATACCCTGCCTCAGGACAAAGCCAAACCTAGGGCTAGACAGTCTAATTTTCGTTCCTTTCGTAATTTCAAAGCAGGAACTGCATCAACTTCCTCTGCACCAAAACAGGAAGGAGCGGTTGCTCGCTACAGACAAGGCTGGAAACCTAACCAGTCCTGGAACAAGGGCAAGCAGGCCAGGAAACCTGCTGCTGCCCCTAAGACAGCATGAATCGAGGGCCCCCGATCCGGGACCGGATCTAGTAGGGGGCAGACTTTCTCTCTTCGCCCAGGCTTGGGCAAGAGATGTTCAGGATCCCTGGGCGTTAGAGATCATATCTCAGGGATACCTTCTGGACTTCAAAACCTCTCCCCCAAGAGGGAGATTTCATCTGTCAAGGTTGTCAACAAACCAAATAAAGAAAGAAGCGTTCCTACGCTGCGTACAAGATCTTTTATTAATGGAAGTGATCCATCCAGTTCCGAGGTCGGAACAAGGACAAGGGTTTTACTCAAATCTGTTTGTAGTTCCCAAAAAAGAGGGAACTTTCAGGCCAATCTTGGATTTAAAGATCCTAAACAAATTCCTAAGAGTTCCATCGTTCTAGATGGAAACGATTCGAACAATTTTACCCATGATCCAAGAGGGTCAGTACATGACCACAGTGGATTTAAAGGATGCTTACCTTCACATACCGATTCACAGAAATCATTACCGGTATCTAAGGTTTGCCTTTCTAGACAGGCATTACCAGTTTGTAGCTCTTCCATTCGGACTGGCTACAGCTCCAAGAATCTTCACAAAGGTTCTGGGTACTCTTCTGGCGGTACTAAGACCGCGAGGAATTTCGGTAGCTCCGTACCTAGACGACATTCTGATACAAGCTTCAAGCTTTCAAACTGCCAAGTCTCATACAGAGTTAGTACTGGCATTTCTAAGGTCGCATGGATGGAAGGTGAACGAAAAGAAGAGTTCTCTCTTTCCACTCACAAGAGTTCCCTTCTTAGGGACTCTGATAGATTCTGTAGAAATGAAGATTTACCTGACAGAAGACAGGTTAACAAAGCTTCAAAATGCATGCCGTGTCCTTCATTCCATTCAACACCCGTCAGTAGCTCAATGCATGGAGGTGATCGGCTTAATGGTAGCGGCAATGGACATAGTACCTTTTGCACGCCTACATCTCAGACCGCTGCAATTGTGCATGCTAAGTCAGTGGAATGGGGATTACTCAGATTTGTCCCCCACTCTGAATCTGAATCAAGAGACCAGAAATTCTCTTCTATGGTGGCTTTATCGGCCACACCTGTCCAGGGGGATGCCATTCAGCAGGCCAGACTGGACAATTGTAACAACAGACGCCAGCCTACTAGGTTGGGGTGCTGTCTGGAATTCTCTGAAGGCTCAGGGACTATGGAATCAGGAGGAGAGTCTCCTTCCAATAAACATTCTGGAATTGAGAGCAGTTCTCAATGCCCTTCTGGCTTGGCCCCAGTTAACAACTCGGGGGTTCATCAGGTTTCAGTCGGACAACATCACGACTGTAGCTTAGATCAACCATCAGGGAGGGACAAGAAGCTCCCTAGCAATGATGGAAGTATCAAAGATAATTCGCTGGGCAGAGTCTCACTCTTGCCACCTGTCTGCAGTCCACATCCCGGGAGTGGAGAACTGGGAGGCGGATTTCTTAAGTCGTCAGACTTTTCATCCGGGGGAGTGGGAACTTCATCCGGAGGGTCTTTGCCCAGATACTTCGACGTTGGGGCAAACCAGAGATAGATCTCATGGCGTCTCGTCAGAACGCCAAGCTTCCTCGCTACGGGTCCAGATCCAGGGATCCGGGAGCGGTTCTGATAGATGCTTTGACAGCACCTTGGACCTTCGGGATGGCTTATGTGTTTCCACCCTTCCCGATGCTTCCTCGATTGATTGCCAGAATCAAACAGGAGAGAGCATCAGTGATTCTAATAGCACCTGCATGGCCACGCAGGACTTGGTATGCAGATCTAGTGGACATGTCATCCTGTCCGCCTTGGTCTCTACCTCTGAAACAGGACCTTCTGATCCAGGGTCCATTCAAACATCAAAATCTAACTTCTCTGAAGCTGACTGCTTGGAAATTGAACGCTTGATTTTATCAAAACGTGGTTTTTCTGAGCCAGTTATTGATACCTTAATACAGGCTAGGAAGCCTGTTACCAGAAGGATTTACCATAAAATATGGCGTAAATACTTATATTGGTGCGAATCCAAGAGTTACTCATGGAGTAAGGTTAGGATTCCAAGGATATTGTCTTTTCTACAAGAAGGTTTAGAAAAGGGGTTATCTGCTAGTTCTTTAAAGGGACAGATTTCAGCTCTGTCCATTCTCTTACACAAACGTCTGTCAGAAGTTCCGGACGTTCAAGCTTTTTGTCAGGCTTTAGCTAGGATCAAGCCTGTGTTTAAAACTGTTGCTCCGCCATGGAGTTTGAACTTAGTTCTTAATGTTTTACAGGGTGTTCCGTTTGAACCCCTTCATTCCATTGATATCAAGTTGTTATCTTGGAAAGTTCTGTTTTTAATGGCTATTTCCTCGGCTCGAAGAGTTTCTGAGTTATCTGCTTTACATTGTGATTCTCCTTATCTGATTTTTCATTCAGACAAGGTAGTTCTGCGTACTAAACCTGGGTTCCTACCTAAGGTGGTCACTAACAGGAATATCAATCAAGAGATTGTTGTTCCATCTTTGTGTCCTAATCCTTCCTCGAAGAAGGAACGTCTGCTACACAATCTAGATGTAGTCCGTGCCCTGAAATTTTATCTACAGGCAACTAAGGATTTTCGTCAAACGTCTTCCCTGTTTGTCGTTTATTCTGGTCAGAGGAGAGGTCAAAAAGCTTCGGCTACCTCTCTCTCTTTTTGGCTTCGTAGCATAATACGATTAGCCTATGAGACTGCTGGACAGCAGCCTCCTGAAAGAATTACAGCTCATTCTACTAGAGCTGTGGCTTCCACTTGGGCCTTTTAAGAATGAGGCTTCTGTTGAACAGATTTGCAAGGCTGCAACTTGGTCTTCTCTTCATACTTTTTCCAAATTTTCCAAATTTGACACTTTTGCTTCTTCGGAGGCTGTTTTTGGGAGAAAGGTTCTTCAGGCAGTGGTTCCCTCCGTATAAAGAGCCTGCCTGTCCCTCCCGTCATCCGTGTACTTTTGCTTTGGTATTGGTATCCCAGAAGTAATGATGACCCGTGGACTGACCACACTTAACAGGAGAAAACAAAATTTATGCTTACCTGATAAATTCATTTCTCCTGTAGTGTGGTCAGTCCACGGCCCGCCCTGTTTTTTTATGGCAGGCTAAACATTTTTTTGGATTATACTCCAGTCACCACTACACCCTTCGGCTTCTCCTTTCTCGTTGGTCCTTTGGTCGAATGACTGGAGGTGACGTAGGGGGGAGGAGCTATATAGCAGCTCTGCTGGGTGAATCCTCTTGCACTTCCTGTAGGGGAGGAGATAATATCCCAGAAGTAATGATGACCCGTGGACTGACCACACTACAGGAGAATATGAATTTATCAGGTAAGCATAAATTTTGTTTTTTTGTAACTGTAAAAAAAGAAGATATTTCAATTGAAATGAATAGATTAGTACCAGTTATGTGCGCAGTGGTTTGGTAACTCCCACAACCCTGTTGGCCTGACAAGAAATGACCATTCATTAACAAGAAATGACAGTTCACATTAAAAAATAAAATAAAACGTAATACATTTTTAAATTATTGTCTTTTTTACACACTGAAATAAAGGAAATCCATAATGTGCCTCTAAACTTTAGAGTCTAAAGAGACATAAAAAAAAAAAACTTTTCTGTTGTGTTGCTATAGAATAACAGCCAAGTCTAATAACATCCATTTTTATGGCAATTTGTTTCAATAGCCAAACTTAGCCCATCCATCTGTAGCCAATCTGGGCTTCGTATGCAGTAAGAAGGCTAGCCACTGCCAGAATGTTAGTATACAGTGCATTGTTTTGCAGTTGTTATTTGATGAAGCCAATCAGGGACAGATAAATCACAGGATTAGCCTTAAGAAGTCAGCATGGTGTATTTCTTTTTCTGAGAATAAGAAAATACTCAATTTCCATAATTCAATCACACAATAAAATAAATAATTTAAAATATATTTCAGTTGTTTCCTTATGCATAAACATTTTATATAAAAATCTCAGATGCTTACTGTCCCGTTTAAGCTGCATCAGAGTTGCAGGCAAAAACACAACTGAAGTGGTATGTATATATATATATATATATATATATATATATATATATATATATATATATATATATATATAATAGGGTGTTTGATGTTTTAAAGAAGATACAGGGCAGTGTACCCCATACTATGTCTCTATTAAACTGTGTAAGAAAATACAGGGCAAAACAAAGTGATATTAAAGTGACATAAAACTATTACACTGATGCAAGACTGTAACTATAGGATTAACCCCCACAAAGTCGGCTCCAGAGTGGCAGTACATCTCTGCTGCTGATTGGCTTACAGACCTATATTCTGCCTAAGACTAGATGTGCATTGCCACCCTGGAGCATACTTTTAAAGGGACACTGTACCCAAAAAAATTCTTTCGTGATTCAGATTGAGCATGCAATTTTAAGCATCTTTCTAATTGACTCCTATTATCAAATTTTCTTCATTCTCTTGGTATCTTTATTTGAAATTCAAGAATGTAAGTTTAGATGCCGGCCCATTTTTGGTGAACAACCTGGGTTGTCCTTGCTGATTGGTGGATAAATTCATCCACCAATAAAAAAGTGCTGTCCAGAGTACTGAAACCAAAAAAAACCTTAGATGCCTTCTTTTTCAAATAATGATAGCAAGAGAACGAAGAAAATTGATAATAGGAGTAAATTAGAAAGTTGCTTAAAATTGCATGCCCTATCTGAATTACAAAAGAAAAAATTTGGGTACAGTGTCCCTTTAACTATGTGTTTTGTGGTTTAAGACAAGTAATCATACAAGAAGAATATTTGAGCAGTTTTTTTGTCTCTTTAACAATACTATGAATAAACTCATAAGATTATGCTGACTAAATAGCCATATTTTAAGCATACCTTGTGGTCCGTGACTAAAAGAGACACTAAAGTCCATATTAAACATTCATGGTTTTAATAGAGAATTCAATTTACTTCTGTTATGAAATTTACTTCATTCCTTTGGTATCCTTTATTAAAGTATAAATGTGTTTAGCATTCTATGGCAGCAGTGTTTGTAACAATGTTTGTTCCAATGTTATACACTATTGCAAACAACCATAGAGTTCTAAATACATGTGCACTCTCCTGAGCTCCTACCAAGAGAACATAATTGATAATAGAAGAAAATTGGAATCTTAAAATAAAACGAATTCCCTGTTTGAATCCTAAAAATTGATTTTTTGATTGCTTGGCTGTTGGTAGATCTATTTGAAATATGTATTAATTTGTGTTTTTGTTTTGTGTTAGCTGGCAGTTGTTTGCTGGCTGTTGCTTTTAATATGTCCAGAGCGATCTTGTAAATTCCCCATTTTGTTTGCAATGCCTGCGGACAAATTATATGATATCCTTGCATATTAGTCTCCTGATGTAAATGGCTCGGTATGCTGCTGTTTCTCTGTCAGTTCATGGCTAGCTGCCAGTCCATGTCATTTAGCCTCTGGTTTGCCGACAGTTTTGTTCTACAGTTAACTTTTTTTCCTCTAGAGAAAACCATTTGAACTAGTTCTCACACAAATGTTTAGACAGGTAGTGTGATCGTGGCTTTGTCCCCAAACTAAAATTGAAAGGAATTTATTTATTTAGCTCTATTTGAATTGTTTTATGTAGCTTTGACAAGCCAGCTCTAAAGGTTTGTACCTTGCCAGCAGACTTTGTTTAAAGATTTTACCTCAGAACATAAGGCAGCTCATTAGTCAGCTCTTAGGGTCAGTAAGAATCTGTTTAGGAACTCAAATTATAGCCAATGTCAAGTTATTACTTGACAAATAGTGTGAGCCATGGCCGCTAGAGACTAACGTCTGGCACAAAAAAAAAAAGAAGAGCGTGTGTCTCCTAAATTTAAAATATATTTCTCAACCACAGGGTTATTAATTTGTCTCTTCTCATTGCAAATGTAGATGTCCGTAACTAAATCGGTGGGTGTAAACATACACTTTATAGCCAAAAGTTACACTCCTACTAATTGCGTTTAGGTGTTTAGCCCTGTCCATTGCTAACAGGTGCATAAAATCAAGCACATAACCATGACATCTCAATAGACGAACATGGGCAGTACAATGGGTTGTACTAAAGAGTTCAGTGACTTTAAATGTGGCACTGTCATAGGATGCCACCTTTGTCACAAGTCAGTTAACAAAATTTCTGCCCTACTAGATCTGCCTTGTTACCTGTAAGTGCTATTATTCTGAAGAAGTGACTAGGAGCAATAACATCTCAGCCACAAAGTAGACCACATAAACTCACAGAGTGGAGCCACTGAATAGTGAAGTGCCTGAAAATCACCTTTCACAGTGTGTCAGTTGCTTCATGAAATGGGTTTCCAGGGCCAAGCAACTGTACACAAGCCTCACATCAATATGTGCAATTCCAGATGTCAGATGGAATGGTGCAAAGAATTCTGCCACTGGACTGTGGAGCAGTGGGATCATGTTTTCTGGAGTAATGAATCATGCTTCACTATCTGGCCATCTGATGGAAGAATCTTGGTGTGGTAGATGCCAGCAGAACACTACCATTATTATTTATTTGTATAGTGCCACAAAATTCCATAGCACTGGGTAAAGTGGTAGGTGTATACAATGACAGATACAAATGTATAAAACACTAAACAAAACTAGTATAGGAGGAGGAAGGCCCTTCTCCGAAAAGCTTACAGTCTACAGGTTGACTCTACCTACCGATATCCATAGTGCCTACTGTAAAATTTGGAAAAGGGAGGGATACTGTTCTATGGCCGTTTTCAGGGATTGGGCTAGGTCCCTTAGTTCCATTGAAGGATCATCTTAATGCTACAGGATACAAAAATATTTTATACAACTTGTTTGGGTAAGAACCTTTCCTGTTCCAGCATGACTGAGCCCCCTGTGCACAAAGCAAGGTCCATGAAGGACATGGTTTGACAAGTTTAGTGAGGAGGACCTCGAGTGTCCTGCACAGAGCCCTTACCTCAACCCTATTGAAAATATTTGCGATGAATTGGAACGCTAATTGTGACTGAGCCAGACCATCTCATTCAACATTAGTGCCTGAACTCACAAAAATTTTTTTTGGCTAAATGGGCACAAATTCTCCCACAGGCACACTCCAAAATCTTGTGTAAAGTTTTCCCAGAAGAGTGGCGGCTGTTATAGCTGTAGGGGGACGACGACTCCTCCATATTAATGCCTGTGGTTTTGGAATGGGGTGTCCAACAAGCATAGGTGTGATGGTCAGGTGTCCACATACTTTTCCAATAGTGTATATGATAAGATAAAGGATTCTACTATATTTCTGTCTGTGTAGATCCTATCATAATTACTGCATGTCTTCATCAAACAGAGATACTTACCTCTATGAAATATTTTTTTAGGAAGAAATTAGTAAAGATGATTTTCCAATCCTTACTAAAGGCATACTACAACTTTGTAAAGCTTCCTTTTAAAAGCACTGAATGTAAAATAGAATTGTCATGTTTGGAGACCTTGGCTATTTTCATACAAATCACAATGATTTTATGCGCTACATTAACATTTTTCACTATAGTTTTGAAAGGACATTTTTAGGTTGTGTTTATTTTCATATTAGTCGACAGTAAGGATTGTTTACCTTTTTATTGCATGAGCAGGACTGGAAATTTCCACTATTCCTGGGTGAATAAGAAATAGTTTCATCCTATACTTAAAGGGGCAGTGTATCCTAATTTTTTCTCCTCTTTAATTTATTTCCAGTTATCCATTTTACCTGCTGGAATGTATTAAATGGTTTATATATAGCTCCATTACCTTTATTATGGCATTTTAAATAGCTGATTTTGCCTGTGGTAGCCATACCTATACTGAAAGTTTCTATACTTAAATATTGGCTATAAACCAGCATACAAAAATTACACTGCCAGTGGGGTTAGGAGAGAGAGGTAATATAGCAGTGTTTGAAAAATCTGTTTAAAATTTTGGAGCCATTAAGAATCTTTATTTAGGAGCCAGAGAGTGGTTTTCTTACATAGATATATGTAGAATAACCCAAAAATTTAGGAGCCAGGGGCAAGGCCTGTAATACATTGTTCAATTTAAACAAAGATAATATAAGGAAGGTGTACAGAAAGTGATAAAATAGGGAGACCTCCGGCAAGCTCAAACCAGCTATTTCAAATACAAAAATGAACATTACGAAATCAGTTTTCATACATTTTATACTCTGCAGCGGGAATAATCAATTATTGTAAACGCATTAAAGGGACACGGTAGAGAAAAACTTGATATAGTACCAGATCATTTTTAGCATTTTTGCTCTCAATCCATTTAAACAAAAATAGAATATTGTCTTTTTTTTATTTATCTATCAAAATTATATTTCTCCAACATTGGTGTGTCCGGTCCACGGCGTCATCCTTACTTGTGGGAATATCTCTTCCCCAACAGGAAATGGCAAAGAGTCCCAGCAAAGCTGTCCATATAGTCCCTCCTAGGCTCCGCCCACCCCAGTCATTCTCTTTGCCGTTGCACAGGCAACATCTCCACGGAGATGGTTAAGAGTATGTGGTGTTTAGTTGTAGTTTTTTTTATTCTACTATCAAGAGTTTGTTATTTTAAAATAGTGCTGGTATGTACTATTTACTCTGAAACAGAAAAAGATGAAGAGTTCTGTTTGTGAGAGGAAGATGATTTTAGCAGACAGTAACTAAAATCGTGTGCTGTTTCCACATAGGACTGTTGAGATGAAGTAACTTCAGTTGGGGGAAACAGCAGACTTTTCTGCTTAAGGTATTACTAGCCATATTTCTAACAAGACTGTGTAATGCTGGAAGGCTGTCATTTCCCCTCATGGGGACCGGTAAGCCATTTTCTTAGTCTCAAACAGAATAAAGGGCTTAATATGGGCTATAAAACTGGTAGACACTTTTATGGGCAAAATCGATTGCTTTATTTGGGCATTTTATACATGTTTATGTTTGAAATTCACACTTATAAGCTTGGGGAACGTTTTTGAACGTCAGGCACTGAATTAGACACCTTTCCAGTCAGGAAGGGCCTTCCCAGTTGTAGGCTGAGCCTCATTTTCGCTCCATTACTGCGCAGTTACTTTTGAGAGCAAGACATGCAGATGCATGTGTGTGGATCTGAAAGTAGTTGGAAAGGTTCCTAGAAGGCTTCATTTGGTATCGTATTCCCCCCTGGGTTTGGTAAAGTCGCAGCAAAGGCTGTAGCTGGGACTGTAGAGGGGTTAAAACTGTAACCGGCTCCGGTTTCTTTATTTTAATCGTTAAAGCTCTGAAAATTGGTGTGCAATACTTTGAATGCTTTAAGACACTGTGGTGAAAATTTGGTAAATTTTGAACAATTCCTTCATACTTTTGCACATATTCAGTAATAAAGTGTGCACTGTTTAAAATTTAAAGAGACAGTAACGTTTTTGTTTTAAAACGTTTTTTGTACTTTATTGACAAGTTTAAGCCTGTTTAACATGTCTGTACCTTCAGATAAGCTATGTTCTATATGTATGAAAGTCGATGTGTCTCCCCCTTCAAAATTGTGTGATAATTGTGCCATAGCGTCCAAACAAAGTAAGGACAGTACTGCCACAGATAGTAAAGTTGCCCAAGATGATTCATCAGATGAAGGGAGTAGACATAGTTCTACATCATCTTCTTCTGTGTCTATGCCAGTTTTGCCCACGCAGGAGGCCCCTAGTACTTCTAGCGCGCCAATGCTTATTACAATGCAACAATTGACGGCAGTAATGGATAACTCCATAGCAAATATTTTATCCAAAATGCCTGCATATCAGAGAAAGCGCGATTGCTCTGTTTTAAACACTGAAGAGCAGGAGGGCGCTGATGATAATTGCTCTGTCATACCCTCACACCAATCTGAAGGGGCCATGAGGGAGGTTTTGTCAGATGGGGAAATTTCAGATTCAGGTAGAATTTCTCAACAGGCTGAACCTGATGTTGTGACATTTAAATTTAAATTAGAGCATCTCCACGCACTGCTTAAGGAGGTGTTATCTACTCTGGATGATTGTGACAACCTGGTCATTCCAGAAAAATTATGCAAGATGGACAAGTTCCTAGAGGTTCCGGTGCACCCCGACGCTTTTCCTATACCCAAGCGGATGGCGGACATAGTGAATAAGGAGTGGGAGAAGCCCGGCATACCTTTTGTCCCCCCTCCTATATTTAAGAAATTATTTCCTATGGTCGACCCCAGAAAGGACTTATGGCAGACAGTCCCTAAGGTCGAGGGGGCAGTTTCTACTCTAAACAAACGCACTACTATTCCTATCGAGGATAATTGTGCTTTTAAAGATCCTATGGATAAAAAATTGGAGGGTTTGCTTAAAAAGATTTTTGTACAGCAAGGTTACCTCCTGCAACCCATTTTGTGCATTGTTCCTGTCACTACAGCAGCGTGGTTCTGGTTCGAGGAACTAGAAAAGTCGCTCAGTAGAGAGACTCCGTATGAGGAGGTTATGGACAGAGTTCACGCACTCAAGTTGGCTAATTCTTTTATTTTAGATGCCGCTTTGCAATTAGCAAGATTAGCGGCGAAAAATTCAGGGTTTGCAATTGTGGCGCGCAGAGCGCTTTGGCTAAAGTCTTGGTCAGCGGATGTATCTTCCAAGACAAAATTGCTTAATATCCCTTTCAAGGGTAAAACTCTCTTTGGGCCAGAATTGAAAGAGATTATCTCAGACATCACTGGGGGAAAGGGCCACGCCCTCCCACAAGATAGGCCTTTCAAAGCCAAGAATAAGTCTAATTTTCGTTCCTTTCGCAATTTCAGGAACGGACCGGCCTCCAATTCCGCATCCTCTAAACAAGAGGGTAATGCTTCACAAACCAAACCAGCCTGGAAACCGATGCAAGGCTGGAACAAGGGTAAGCAGGCCAAGAAGCCTGCTGCTGCTAACAAAACAGCATGAAGGAGTAGCCCCCGATCTGGGACCGGATCTAGTAGGGGGCAGGCTCTCTCTCTTTGCTCAGGCTTGGGCAAGAGATGTTCAGGATCCCTGGACACTAGAAATAGTCTCTCAGGGTTATCTTCTGGAATTCAAGGAACTACCCCCAAGGGGAAGGTTCCACATGTCTCACTTATCCTCAAACCAAATAAAGAGACAGGCGTTCTTACATTGTGTAGAAGACCTGTTAAAAATGGGAGTGATACACCCAGTTCCAACGGCGGAACAGGGAATGGGATTTTACTCAAATCTGTTTGTAGTTCCCAAAAAAGAGGGAACTTTCAGACCAATTCTGGATTTAAAGATCCTAAACAAATTTCTCAGAGTTCCATCGTTCAAAATGGAAACCATTCGAACGATTCTACCTACAATCCAGGAAGGTCAATTTATGACTACCGTGGATCTAAAGGATGCGTATCTACATATTCCTATCCACAAGGATCATCATCAGTTCCTAAGGTTCGCCTTTCTGGACAAACATTACCAGTTTGTGGCCCTCCCATTCGGGTTAGCCACTGCTCCAAGGATTTTCACAAAGGTACTCGGGTCCCTTCTAGCGGTTCTAAGACCAAGGGGCATTGCAGTAGTACCTTACTTGGACGACATTCTAATACAAGCGTCGTCTCTCTCAAAGGCAAAGGCTCACATAGACATCGTTCTGGCCTTTCTCAGATCTCACGGTTGGAAGGTGAACATAGAAAAAAGTTCCCTGTCTCCGTCGACAAGAGTTCCTTTCTTGGGAACAATAATAGATTCTTTAGAAATTAGGATTTTCCTGACAGAAGTCAGAAAGTCAAAACTTCTAAACGCTTGTCAAGTTCTTCATTCTATTCCACGTCCTTCCGTAGCTCAGTGCATGGAAGTAGTAGGGTTGATGGTTGCAGCAATGGACATAGTTCCTTTTGCGCGAATTCATCTAAGACCATTACAACTGTGCATGCTGAAACAGTGGAATGGGGACTATACAGACTTGTCTCCAGTGATTCAAGTAGATCAGAAGACCAGAGACTCACTCCATTGGTGGCTAACCCTGGACCACCTGTACCAGGGAATGAGCTTCCGCAGACCAGAGTGGGTCATCGTCACGACCGACGCCAGTCTAGCAGGCTGGGGCGTGGTCTGGGAATCCCTGAAAGCTCAGGGACTATGGTCTCGGGAAGAGTCTCTTCTCCCGATAAACATTCTGGAACAGAGAGTGATATTCAATGCTCTCAGGGCTTGGCCTCAACTAGCAAAGGCCAAATTTATGAGATTCCAATCGGACAACATGACGACTGTTGCTTATATCAATCATCAGGGGGGAACAAGGAGTTCCCTGGCGATGAGAGAAGTGACCAAAATAATAAAATGGGCGGAGGATCATTCCTGCCACCTATCTGCGATCCACATCCCAGGAGTGGAAAACTGGGAGGCGGATTATCTGAGTCGTCAGACATTCCATCCGGGGGAGTGGGAACTTCACCCGGAGATCTTTGCCCAATTAACTCAATTATGGGGCATTCCAGACATGGATCTGATGGCATCTCGTCAGAACTTCAAGGTTCCTTGCTACGGGTCCAGATCCAGGGATCCCAAGGCGACTCTAGTGGATGCACTAGTAGCGCCTTGGACCTTCAACCTAGCCTATGTGTTTCCACCGTTTCCTCTCATTCCCAGGCTGGTAGCCAGGATCAAGCAGGAGAGGGCCTCGGTGATCTTGATAGCTCCTGCGTGGCCACGCAGGACTTGGTATGCAGACCTGGTGAATATGTCATCGGTTCCACCATGGAAGATACCTTTGAGACAGGATCTTCTTGTACAGGGTCCATTCGAACATCCAAATCTGGTCTCCCTCCAGCTGACGGCTTGGAAATTGAACGCTTGATTCTATCAAAGCGTGGGTTTTCAGATTCTGTGATAGATACTCTGGTTCAAGCCAGAAAACCGGTAACTAGAAAAATTTACCATAAAACATGGAAAAGATATATCTGCTGGTGGGAATCCAAGGGATTCTTATGGAATAAGATCAAAATTCCTAAGATCCTTTCCTTTCTACAAGAAGGTTTGGATAAAGGATTATCAGCGAGTTCTCTAAAGGGACAGATTTCTGCTTTATCTGTCTTGTTACACAAACGACTGGCAGCTGTGCCAGATGTTCAAGCATTTGTTCAGGCTCTGGTTAGGATCAAGCCTGTTTACAGACCTTTGACTCCTCCCTGGAGTTTAAATCTAGTTCTTTCAGTTCTTCAAGGGGTTCCGTTTGAACCTCTACATTCCATAGATATTAAGTTGTTATCTTGGAAAGTTTTGTTTTTGGTTGCTATTTCTTCTGCTAGAAGAGTTTCTGAGTTATCTGCTCTGCAGTGTTCTCCGCCCTATCTGGTGTTCCATGCAGATTAGGTTGTTTTGCGTACTAAGCCTGGTTTTCTTCCAAAGGTTGTTTCTAACAAAAATATTAACCAGGAGATAGTTGTACCTTCTTTGTGTCCGAATCCAGTTTCAAATAAGGAACGTTTGTTACACAATTTAGATGTAGTCCGTGCTCTAAAATTCTATTTAGAAGCTACAAAAGAGTTCAGACAAACATCTTCTCTGTTTGTCGTCTATTCTGGTAAAAGGAGAGGTCAAAAAGCGACTTCTACCTCTCTTTCCTTTTGGCTTAAAAGCATCATCCGATTGGCTTACGAGACTGCCGGACGGCAGCCTCCTGAAAGAATCACAGCTCACTCTACTAGGGCTGTGGCTTCCACATGGGCCTTCAAGAACGAGGCTTCTGTTGATCAGATATGTAAGGCAGCGACTTGGTCTTCACTGCACACTTTTGCCAAATTTTACAAATTTGATACTTTTGCTTCTTCGGAGGCTATTTTTGGGAGAAAGGTTTTGCAAGCCGTGGTGCCTTCTGTTTAGGTAACCTGATTTGCTCCCTCCCTTCATCCGTGTCCTAAAGCTTTGGTATTGGTTCCCACAAGTAAGGATGACGCCGTGGACCGGACACACCAATGTTGGAGAAAACAGAATTTATGCTTACCTGATAAATTACTTTCTCCAACGGTGTGTCCGGTCCACGGCCCGCCCTGGTTTTTTAATCAGGTTTGATGAATTATTTTCTCTAACTACAGTCACCACGGCACCCTATAGTTTCTCCTGTTTTTTCCTCCTGTCCATCGGTCGAATGACTGGGGTGGGCGGAGCCTACGAGGGACTATATGGACAGCTTTGCTGGGACTCTTTGCCATTTCCTGTTGGGGAAGAGATATTCCCACAAGTAAGGATGACGCTGTGGACCGGACACACCGTTGGAGAAAGTAATTTATCAGGTAAGCATAAATTCTGTTTTCTATATTTCTTTTAAGTAGACAACCCAAGGTACTGATCTAGGCCCATTTTGGCATGTTTCATGCCCCCATTTCTCCGCCTAATGCAATCGTATAAAAAAAAAAAATATTCACTTTTTCACAAACTTTGGGATTCCCACTGAAATTTTTTACATACTGCTTGTGCCATTATAGCACAAATGGTTATAAAAGCTTCGCTGGCATCCCCTTTGTTCAGAAATAGCAGTCATGCATGACTTTACCGTTGCTTTTTGGTAGTTAGAAAGCCGCTAATTGCAGTGGTGCACCACACTTGTGAAATTCCCAGCAGTGAAGTGGTTAATTAGTTAGCTGGCAAGGGTAATAGTATTGTAATGTAGGGATTACCCTCCTACCTGACACCTCCCACCTCTCTGATCCCTCTCAAACAGCTCTCTTCCCTGCCCACACTCCTCATCACCATCATGGATGCTACCAGTATGCAGTTTATGGCTCTTTTTTTTTTTTTTTCTGCAGTGTAGGTATTTTTCTTCAACCCTCCCTTCTCCCTGATCGCTCCCAAACAGCTATCTTACCCTCTGTATTTTATTCTGGGCCCGCCCTCTCGCAGCATGTGTATTGTCACATCTTGCGATAGAAGCAGTCCAATTGCACTTCAGTTTAGCTCACATAATAGAGAGTTGAAGCGTTACATTTTTGCACAGTTTAAAAGTTACATAACAAATATAAGCTCCAAGATGGCAGTGCCCAGTGTGAAGATGCAAAGCTTCACTTTTGCTTGTAAGGGGTTAAAATAATAGAATGACTTTGAAGAGAGCTGCAGGCACAGAATGAAAACAAAAGCATGGTGGGTAGCAAACCTGCTACTGTAGTTGTATTTAGCAGTTTAATACCCCTTTAAGGAAAAAACTATTTTACAGTACACCATCCCTTTTAACAATATGTGAACTGGTATTTTTTTCTCCTGACTGGTAACGGTGGAATTTGCCTTTTTTTATATTGCTACTCAGCTGCTTAGCATTCTGCATCAGTCTCTCCTGGCTTTTGTCACACCTCCACTCTGGCAGTGCAAGTTTTTACACCTTACACTACTTGTTTCCATCCGGTGTAGTAGCCACAAAGAGAAGCTGCTCTGCAAATGTGATAATGTTTTGTTGCACAGTGCTTTTAGGGTAGTGCGCTCTTTCTGAATGTAAGATGCAGAACATATTTTTATTTTAGACTTTTTATAAAGAAAAAAAGAAAGAAAAGTAACGTGCATGTAAATTCGGCTCATGTGTTGTGCAAAAAAGAGTAGCGGCTCTTATATAGTCCTGCTCCCACAAACAAAAAAATTTAAAAATGCAAAAGATAAAATAGGTGTAATATAAGAGCGCTCACAGCTAAAGGGAAAGTAGAATTGAACTTAAAATAAAAATGATTTAATAAATAACACAATTGACATATGTGACTGGTCACAAAATATAAAACATAGGATTGCACTTCACATTAAAATGACACTCCACATTAAAACTTAATAGTCCATTTTATCGTAAAACTTTGTGATAGTAGCTTATTCCATGATATAAGCAAACTGACCGCTATTGTCTGTTTCAGTCCTAAACTTGAAGAATATTACTCACAATATCACTTTGTTAAATCTCCAAATGTTGATGTTGGCAAGCGGAGTTATATCCAAATTGAAGAAACAATAAGTACCTTAAATTTCCACTGGCTGGGAATACTGATTGTATTCCGGGGACCGTTGTAATTATAGGCAAATATTACCTGCTCTCACATCTGTTGGTGTACAGGGACACCCCCCACCAAGCACAAAAATAAAACAAATTGCATTGAAAGTTGTTTCATCACTATATGTTGAAACTATAAGGAAATTTATCTTTGTTCACAGCTAGCCATAGATAATAATTTAACACTGACTGTTAACCTCAGCTGTCATAGTCTCGGCCCTCCACCAACATGGCAACATTACTGTCTAAGCACAGCTGCATACAGAAAGAGAAGCGCTCTTCTAGAAATGTACAACAGCTCAGTCTATGATGAGTTACCATATAGGGGCAGCCTCTTCTAGCTCAATTGTGCTTTTTACATAGGGGAACTTTCCTTAAAGGGACATAATACTCATATGCTAAATCATTTGAAACTGATGCAGCATATCTGTAAAAAGCAGACAGGAAAATATCACCTGAGCATCTCTATGTAAAAAAGGAAGATATTTTACCTCACAATTTCCTCAGCTCAGCAGAGTAAGTTCCGTGTAAAAAGTTATACTCAGCTGCAGCCCAGCTGCAGGTAAAAAAATAATTTAAAAAAATGAAGAAATGAACAGCAGCCAATCAGCATCAGCAGTGCTGAGTTCATGAACTCTTTAACTGTGATCTCATGAGATTTTACTTAACTCTCATAAGATTTCATTGTAAACTTCCTTACACTCAATAGGGAAAAAAGATGAGTGTGCACGAAAGCTCGCTCCTTCCGCTGTCCCGGGACAAACATACAGATTTGTTGCTTAGAAGTCTTTTACAGTGGGATGTGGCTACTGAGAAACTTTTGAGGTAAAATAACTTTCTTTTTTACATAGAGATGTTCAGGTGATATTTTCTAGTCCGCTTTTTACAGCTATACTGCATCACTTTCAAGTGTTTAAACATTTGGGTATTATCGCCCTTTAAGTATATCAGTCTGATTCCACCTAGCAAGGTCAGTCCAGTTTCAGAAATACCTTGCAATCCTCCTCTGAAGAAGGACCATGGGAACCCCAGACTACTGTTTTGGCCTACTTTGGGCCTCATCATTGAGGTGCAGCCATATTATTCTAAGCACATTGTGCAAGGAATCCATGTCTGGTTTCCCCCATCACCTTTTGGGAGACTTCCCTAGAGTCATAATACAAATGTATATAGAAAAAGAAGCACTCTACTAGGAACCATTGGGTAAGGAGGTCACGTCTGGTTTCCCCCATCACCCTTAGGGAGACTTCCGGATGGTCATAAAAGAAATGCATATAGAAAGAGACGTGCTCTACTAGGAAGATGGTGCTTCTCTGTATGTATGTATTTGCATCATCACCCTGGCTGCATCTCACTGACGAGGCCTAAAAAAAGGCTGAAAAATGGTCTGGGGTTGCTTGTTCAGAGGAGAATTGGCTGGTATTTTGGGCCTAGACTGACCTTGTTAGGTGGGATCAGACTAATATATCTCATGAAAGTTCTCCTCTGTGAAACGCACAATTGGGCTAAAAGAGGCTGCTTCTGGGTGGTAACTTACCATAGAACAAGCTACTGAGCTGCTGTTCGTTCCTGGTAGAGCGCTTCTCTTTCTGTATGCATTTGTTAAGCATAGTTGCCATAGGCTTGGCCCTCCACCAACATGACAACATCATTGGCTGCTTAGCACAGCTGCCTTAGGCTTGGCCCTCGACTAACATGAGAGAGGTACATTTATTCAGGAAAGCAACATTAGTGTGTTAATATAATATAGTTTTAAAATACTGTATCTGAGATGCTACAATGGAATAAATGCATTTGATATTCCTATAAGACTCAGTGTATAAAAGGAGAGATCTTTTATCATATAATAGTGCCAATGCCCCTTTAGATGCTATCATTTATTATAAAAACATTGATTGACAGACAAAGTAAAGCACTTTAGGGACCATTCCCCCTATAAATTGCACACATGATAAGGATTCTCACAATATTCAGGATACTGACACCTACAGGAGGTAAGGATGGGGAGAGAGTTTTAGTAAGAAAACTAAGGTGGTTAAACAAGGAATATAATTATTTTTCTTTTTTCTTTAGCCTTTAAAAATACAGTTACTATATTTTATGTATTATCCAGTATAACATACTATTTGTTTGAAAGGAAAAAAAAAATGAAAATAAATCAAGATACATTTTAGTGATTTGTGAAAATTTGTAACAAGATACTAATACAAGGTTAGTAGTGTATCTTTTTTAAAAATAGCGTTTGGCTGTTATTTTATATGCACTTACTGTGCGGCTGGCTGTAAGCACATCATTTTTCTTTTTGACAAAAAAAATCTGTATTGCTGGTGAATCATTAATTTTATGTTTCATACTTTGAATCAGAGCCTCACTGTCTTACCATAGCATAGCCTCACATTTATGTAATAATTGTTTAAAACATTTAAACCTAAAAGCTCTTTTACAGCTTCACAAAAAGGAAGGTCAGATCAGTATTGTTCTATTTTTCTGACATTCAAGGTTAGACCTTAAATATAGTCCGTCCAATGGCTTCCTGGTCTCTTAATATAACATAGAGAAATTTAAAGTAATTTGTATTAACTAGAACGTCAAACTGTCTATCCACTTTCTATAGAAAATACATCCCTACTGGGCACCATGTTTAAGGATTAAAAGGTATAATCATTGTTTGTTTTGTGTGTGACTAAGGCTTTTTGTCCCTGTCACCACAATTTTGTGGGGAATAAACAAACAGTAGTATAGGGTTGATAGTCTTAAAATGACATGCTTTAACAAATTAGGGCATGTGATTTATCGACTAGTATGGCCCTTTAACTATATTTCTAACCCCTTTGTATTAATTACAAAGTGATCAATAAATATTTGTGTAATTGGTATATTGTCACTCTCAGTCATCCTGGTTGTTCTTATCTTCAAATGGGGGGCTCCTCTTTTGGATTGGAGGTGAAAGGAAGAGCCATGTGATGTGTCATTTTTTGAAATTTTTCCAATTTTGTTTGTAATTCAGCATTTTATTCATGTCATGTATCAACAACAAAGTCAAAATCAAATGTTCATGGTTCAGACCGAGAATGCAATTTTATTCTTTCTGGCCTAGAAATTTTTTCCCAAACATAGATGTAAAGTGATGAGTTATATTTAATGCAGCTGAGAGCTCATATAAGTTTTCCAAACTGAATAAAAGTGTTACCACATGAGTGAGCTTATTAACTGTAACATATTGAAGATCATAGTGTTTTATAAATGAATGAGTTTAAACATTACATTATTTATTATGTCACTCTCGGGAGTCCTTTGTACAATGCTTTTGTACAACATTCTTTTCAATGTACAGTTTTATAAAAAGTTGTTTTTCTTTTTTATAACCTTATAAATGTCTTTTACTTTTTATATTCTGTTATGGGCCATAGTATTGTAATAGTGTTAAGCTGCTACGTGTTGCACTGACTTTTAGTCAATCCTGACAGCTAATAGTTTTGTACCAAGCAGCACACTGAGCTCAGTGTACCATGAGACTTGCCTGTGAAAGACCACTTCATGTAAGGTTGTACTCCTGAGTTAGGTCACATTAGTCATATGGAAGGACTTTAAGGTTGCTGATAGCAGAATATTAATTCTATTATTATTTTCTATGTGATTAGAATTGCTTATTGTCCTTCTTTAGATTCAAATGTAGAATATATGAATTAATATCAACAGAATATCTGTTAAATGTGTATGTGAGTAGAACACACAACTGTTTGTTTTGAATGTACAGCCACAGTTTGTCTGTGTGTCATTTTGGTTGCCATTTGACCATTGAAAGACTATTGTTCATGTTTCTCAAAGGTGATTATAGTTACAAGCATACTGATTAGGAGCGAAAAATACTGAGAAGCCAGAGTACTTCTAGATATTTATACACTAATTTAAGAGGTTAGATTCCAGAAGTAAAATTCCATGATCTGTTGCTCCTTTCCTCTTGGGGATTGTCAATCTGTGGTGTAGGGTAAACTGTTGCCCTATAAAATACTGTTTGTCCTAATAGTTTACTCATTTCTTATGATTGTATTAGTAAATCATTTTTTTGTTTCTTTACCAATTAATGTTCATGATGGCTTCATAAGAAGAGAGAAATGGTTTTGTCAATAATTAGCCATTTACTTGTATATATTCAGAAACAAACAGGGGATACCACTCCTTTACCCATTCACTCCTCCCTCCAATATTTCTGTGGTTTCTGCTTGGAAAAAGTTGCTGAGTTCAGAGCTCTAATCATTTTATTCTCCTCCACTCACTGGGTTGCTCCTATTACATTATGATTTTCTGTCTCATTCTCTACCTCATGTGTGCTACACATAGCCCTTCCTCTTGCCTTTCCCTTACAGCTGCATCCTGGGATAAAGTCCAGTTTGCTCAAATTGTGCCCACACATCAGTATTGTGAGCATTGCTTGAAGTATACTATTTTCTCTCTCTAGGAACACAATTCTCAGCTCTTTGTTGTCTTTTTTTGTCACCAGAAGTTTTTTGGCATCTAGTGGGTGTTCTTTTTCTTCAGCGTTAATTTCATGTTTGCTTGGTACAGGGGTTCACTTCTATCTCTAAATACACCATCATGCTCCCTTTTTGTTCTGAAAAATATATTCATATTAAAGGGATAGTAAAGTCCAAATTAAACTTTTATGATTCAGTTAGGGCATATAATATTAAACAACTTTCTAATTTACTTTAATCATCAAATTTGCTTTGTTCTCAGTTGAAAGCTAAACCTAGGTAGGCTCATATGCTAATTTCTAAGCCCTTAAAGGCCGTCTCTTATCTGAATGCATTTGACGTTTTTTCACAGCTAGAGGGCATTAGCTCATGTGTTTCATATAAATAACATTGTGCTCATGCACGTGGAGTTATTTAAGAGTCAGCACTAATTGCCTGAAATGCATGTCTGTCAAAAGATCTTAGATAAGGAGGCAGTCTGCAGAAGCTTAGATACAAGGTAATTAAAGAGGTAAAAAGTATATTTATATAACAGTGTTGGTTATGCAAAACTGGGGAATGGTAAATAAAGGGATTATGTATGTTTTTAAATAATAACATTTTTGGTGTTTTCTATCCCTTTAAGTAAACATATTTATTGTCAAGTGCTGAGGATAGCTCTCCCTTTTGTACAACACTATATATAACTCAATTTAGTGCAGGTTACAGAATAGTGAATGAAAGTTTGGGAGAATTCTTAAGCAGAAACCAAAGACAACCCAAGGTCAGGTAACCATGAGCGCAGAGCAAGTATCGTATATGGAGCTGAACCTGTAAACAGGAACCAGAGACAAGTCAGGAAACCAGAAGATCAGACCAAGGTGACAACACAGAGAAGTTAGGCAAATAATGTCCAGAGGGAAGTCAGAGTTCTAGGAAACCAGTGATCAGGAGCAGGGGGAAATGAATGTTTGAGAGTCATTGGTCATTCAGAAATAAATACACCAAAATATTGGCAGTTGCTGGCGTGTCTGCATTTTATAGGATTTTATAGGGTATTGGCAGTGGCTGGCGTGTCTGCATTTCATAGGGTATGCTCTTGTGTGCATAAAGTTGTCAGGATTCTATTTTAGAGATTTGGTATCATTACATCCGACTTTCATCCCCACTGTTCTGAGAACACCTATGTTATGCTATCCTAGGTCAGGAGTTGAGAAATCTGTTTAAAATTTTGGAGCCTGTAAGAATATTTAGGAGCTAGGCACACTTTTATGAGCCAGACAGTGGTATTTGTATATAGATATATGGAGAATAACCCAAAAAGTTAGGAACCAGGGGTAAAATTCTAGAAGCCAGTGAGTCCTAGGTTTGTTGAGCCCTATCCTAGGTAGCTAACCTAGTTACACTCAATTTTTTTTTATTTGTAATGGTTCAAATGTTCTGTTAGTTATTACCTATATACAATTGTTCGATATTCACTCATATTTATATGCCTTGCTTACTTGGCATGTTTACTTTATGGCTGTCATTTAATATTCATAAGATGTTTGCTTGTATTAACTACTTAAAGTGACAGTCTAATCACAATTAAACTTTCATGATTCAAATAGGACATACAATTTTAAACAACTTTCCAATTTACTTTTTTTCATTAAATTTGCTTTGTTCTCTTGGTATTCTTTGTGGAAAGCTAAACCTAGGGAGGCTCATATGTTAATTTCTAAGCTCTTGAAGGCCACCTCTTATTTTGACAGTTTTTCACAGCTAGACCTTGCTAGTTCATTTGTTTTATATAGATAACATTGTGCTAACTCCCGTGGAGTCCGCACTAATTGGCTAAAATGCAAGTCTATCAAAAGAATTGATGTAAGGGGCCAGTCTGCAGACACTTAGATACAAGGTAAAAAGTATATTAATATAACCGTGCTTGTTAAGCAAAAGTGGGGAATGGGTAATAAAGGGATTATCTATCTTTTTAAACAATAACAATTCTGGAGTAGACTGTCCCTTTATGCAATATTTCGGCATCACAATGAGCTCAATATCTGGTTGCTTGTATTTTTTAAATTGTAATGGTTCAACTTTTTCAGGCCCATTGAATCGTTCGCAATTTCTTAAAGTCTGTTTGTTACCGCGACTTTGCGAACGTGAAAACATAAACGTTTTTCTTTCAAGTTGTAATTAGAGCGCAAATCGCCAAGTACAAAAAAATGATTCTAGTGGTTTTAACGCTCAAATGCAAGCGCAAACTACTGCTCCACTAGTAATCTAGGCCTAAAAAAGCTATCTATTGTGTGATGCTATATGAGGTCTATTATAAATTTCTTGTTCAATGGTATTTGACTCCAGTCGAAATGTTAAAATTCTGTAATCTTTCTATACCTCTATGTTGAGAGGGGTGGCTTTTTGCATACATGGTGGTCATGTCCTCGTTTAGCTAATTTTTGGCAATCATGCTTCCAATTATTACATTTTCCATTAAAATTCCTCATAAACCAGAAACTGTGATTTTACATTGTGGACTCCTAAATCTTCAGAAACCCTTTCAATTTTTTTGTATTTATCTGTTCTTGGGAGCCAAATTGTTGATAGCCTGCCCCCTTGGTGAGATCAAGTTAAAGGGACAGTACACTGTAAAATTGTTTTTCCATTAATGTATTTTAAATGACTTGTTATAACAACTGCAGGGTATAAAATATTTGAGAAATTCCATTTTCATGCTTATTTGTGTATATGAAGTAGCTGATTTTGTGCTTTGAAACCACAGCCTATTACAATGGGTTGAACTTAAAGGTGATATCAGATCTCATTATGTTCTAAGTATGTGTAAACAGACTTGCTTCCTTATCTTTTATTTGGCTGGAACACCAAAGCTCAATACATAGAGAGAACAATGGAAAATGATAATTTTATTACTTAACTATCCTGCATCCCACTGAGAGTGTAATCTCTTCTGCTGGCTGTGTATACTTAGGCTATTCAATAGCATATACTCCAGTATTAATTTGTTCAGTATAGGTGGCGATATCACAGGCTAAATCAGCTATTTCAAATGCTGAAATAGGAGTAAAGGAGCTACTTGTAACCAATTTAATACACTCTAGCAGGTTAAAAGGATCATTGGGAATAATTTAAAGGGGAGAAAATTTTTGAGTGAACTGCCCCTTTAAGGATATTTTGAATTGTATTCAATCCACGGAGAGAGATTCATTCCAGTTACTCAATGCATGCTATGGGTCTCTTTAATCAAATTTGTGTGGAGTGGGAGAACACTGTCAACCCACGTTGAAATATATTAAGTTTTTTTTTTCTTTACTGTCATGATATCAGATTAGTCTAAAATTGCTGTTTGTTAACATTTATATATGAGCTTTGCTCTTCCTGTATTTATATATGAGCTTTGCTCTTCCTGTATCATTTCCAGTCAGATTATGTTGCACCTTGAAGTCTGCGGGCTTGACAATGCATAATTGAACATTTTTATATTTTTAAAACTTACAGCAGTAATTTTAGGGGATATAATAGTAAAATGATAAAATGCTTTAGCTAGTGCATTTTATTATTTCACTACGACGCCTTTCTAACAGAATACTGGTGAGCCAATCAGGAGCAGTATACAAACATAGTCTCCAATCAGCAGCTGTGTCCTACACAGGACTAGCTCGCCAGTGCTACTGCTACAGAAGCTTAATCATTTGTTTAGTCCCTGTTGAGGATTTACACATACCAAGGAGCATTGGTATGATGATAATAATTAGTTATCCTTTGAACTCTATGTATCCACTCCTTACGCCATGTCTCTATAATTATTAAGTATTTCATTATTAAGGCTCTTTAATTAAGTGTTGGTTTAAATAATAAGACCACTCTCTTTTACTTAAAGGTCTTTTTCAGCAGCCCCTGAATATTTGACATTCAATTTATGACACTGACCACTACTTTTTTTTTTAAATAAGCTTTAAAATAAATATATCCCTTCCAATTAAATCATCGCTATGCACATTTCTTCAGTGGCTTTCAGACGCCAATTAGCGCTTTACCTGGAGCATGGATTACCGGCCTCCAATAGTGTTTGTTTAAAATAAGGAGCGAGTAATTGAATGTAGGCACTGAATTATAGAAACAAATGAACTGTAAGAAGTCTCAGTGAATGCCAACTTTTTTTTTTGGCTTTGCTTGTTGTTTTGCTCTGTATATGACAATTATGTTGTGACCTCACTGTGTACTAGTCACCCTGCAATAATGTTTCATAAACATGGCTCAAAAAACACCAGGAAAACAAAAATAGTCTGTAGATCTAAAGCAGTCGGTAATACAGATGCTTTAGCTTTCCAATAAAAGGGACACAAAATTGGTAGGTGAAAGGGTCTTTTTTTAATATATGTGATTACACATAACATTGCATAAGGTCTATTATTTGGTTAAAGAAAAAGGGTTTCTCTTGAGAAGAGAAAGTACTATGCGGTTAGTAACTAATAGCAGAATGTTACAAGTTAAAAGAAAATAAATTTAATAAGCGACAGTGTATACACTTAAATATAAAACATCAAATTGTTTGACAAACTAGCTCAAAAAAGCATAGTATCCACACATACATAAACTACATATACAATGTTAAAACAATTGATACAATTAAAAAGGTTTCAATGCGAAATCCCACATGACTTCCGGTAATGTGGGAGAGTTTGCATATGCCACGAGAGCTAGAATACAAAAAGATTCTAATGAGACAGCAGAAAGGAACCAAGCTATACAGTGACAAGTCTTACTTACACTGGCAACGGTTCAGTGATGTCCATAACATGCAGGCTCTTTCCAGAACTCTCCCTCAGTATCTCCAATAGTGGTCTTTGCACTTGGTGTTCGTTTGAAATTTTGCGCCTCTGTACATCAGAACTAAGGAAGCCCAGACAGGACAAAAAAAGGAGCTCCCTTCTGAATAAAATTATTCTCCCACATTCTCATATAAAGGTTTGCATAACTGGGACAATGTTTATATATGATGTTTGTTTACTGAATATTTGGACTAGTAACTTTTTTAACGAGTTTTGATACATTTTATTTTTTCTCATCACCAATCGGCTTTTAAAGGGAGTGTTCAGTCCCTAATGATTTTAATTGTAGTAATCTAAAACTGATAAACTGATCTAGACTAAAAAAAAACTAAAAACAATCGTTAATGCAAATACAAATGATTATTCTAGGTCAGTAATCATGACCTCTAACTTGTGGAAAATATAAGGTTATTGTTTAACCTTTTGATCGTTTGTTAAAAAAATACACAAAAATACTCAGGGATATCAAACAATTGCAAACACAATACAGGTTTATCCAAAAAAAATAAAAAATCTTTGTTAAATATGTGTGGCACAATTATTGGCACACCTATGAATTCATATGAGAAAAATATATTTGATGTATATTCCCATATATATTTTACATTTTTTAGTTCACCTGAGTGACTAGGAACAGGAAATTATTCAACCGTGACTTCCTGTTTTACAAGGGTATAAATATGAGGTAACACAATGCCCAAATTCCCTTAGTTATTCATCACAATGGGTAAAACCAAGGAATATATCTATAATGATATCTGTAATGTGCGGCAAAAGGTTGTTGAGCTTCACAAAATAGGAAGTGGCTATAAGAAAATATCCTATTTCCACCATCAGGGCAATAATTAAAAAGTTCCAGTCAACTGGAAATGTTATGAATCAACCTTGAATAGGACATGTGTCTATATTGTGCCAAGGCACTGTGAAAAGGCTGGTTTCAGTGGCCAAAATATCTCCAAGGATCACAACTGTAGAATTGCAGAATTTAGTTGCGTCTTGGGGTTAGAAAGTTTCCAAAACTACAATCCAACGTCACATCACCACAAGTTGTTTGGAAGGGTTTCAAGAAAAAAGCCTCTATTCTCATCCAAAAACCAACTCAAGCATCTTCAGATTGCCAAACACTACTGGAACTTCAAATGGGATCGGGTTTTATGGTCACATGAAACCAAAATAGAGCTTTTTGGCAATAAACATCATATGTGGTTTTGGCGAACACAGAGAGGTAGCCATATCGAAAAGTACCTCATGCCAATGGTTTAAATATGGTGGTGACTCTTTAATGTACTATTGGGGCTGTTTTTCTGCCAGAGGACCTGGACATTTTGTTAGGATGAATGGTATCATGGACTCTTTGAAATATCAACAGATATTAAACAAACACCTACCTGCCAGAAAGCTTATAATGGGCTGTGGATGGATCTTCCAGCAGGACAATGATCCAAAACGTACATCGAAATAAACACACACATGGTTTACTGACCACAATATCAAGGTCCTGCCATAGCCATCCCTGTCCCCTGACTTGAACCTGTAGAAAATCTGTGGGGTGAACTGAAGAGAAGAGTCCACCAGCGTCAACCCTGAAATTTTAAGAATCTGGAGAGACTCTGTATGGAGGAATGGTCTCAGATCACTTGCCATGTATTCTTCAACCTCATCAGGCATTATAGGAGAAGACTCAGAGCTGTTATCTTGGCAAAGGGAGCTAGCACAAAGTATTGACTAAGAGTGACAATATTTGTGCCACACATATATTTAACAAAGATATATATATATATATATATATATATATTTTTTTTTTTTTTTGGATAAACCTGTGTTGTATTTGCAATTATTTAATATCCATGAGAGCTGTGTATTTTTTTTTAACAAAAGGTTAAACAATAAAGACACTTTTTGCACAGCCTTCTTTGCTAATGTTTACCAAGGGTGCCAAAATTAGTGGAGGGCACTATTTGTTTAATGTATATGTATATCTATTTATAAAATATAGGTATTGATATGGTAGTCCCCCATCCACACCTTGATTGAACTGTGTGGCATGGAGCATTGTCCTGCTGGAAAAAACTATCCTCAGGGGAAGCAAGTTTTCTTCCAGAATAACCTTGTGTATGGCTTGATTCATGCGTCCTTCACAAAGGTAAATCTGATCCCAGCCTTGCTGCTCTGACAATGTTCCCCAACTGTGAGGATTGTTTTTTTCCAGCAGGACAATGTTCCATGCCATATATACTGTACATATATATATATATATATATATATATATATATAATTATATTTATATTATTTTTAAGACTATTGTTGTTTGAATAATTATTAAAAGAGCATAAAGTTGCAATAATAAAATGTTGGACCATTTTCTTATTGCACTATCACTTGTCTATTCCTCTTTGATGAACCATACATAAGGCCAGTTTATAAGTGGAGCACAAAATATGGATTTCGCTAAATCGATATTTGCGCTCTACTTTGTAATAACAGCACACACAAATGCACGCTGGTATTACAGGTGAGGTGCAATGCGAATGCGACCTTGCGTTCAAATTAAATGGGAGCATTGCATTGCGCTTCCATAGGCTCCAACGGGAGGCTTATTCTGATGCCTTGAGGGGGCACAGAACCTAAGAGCAGCAAAGGCAGCAATATTAAATATATATGTATATGATTATATACATATGTGTATATACACATATTAACACATAAATATATATGTGTATAAGCATATATCTTTACTGGGAACACACAGTTCCCATAGACCTCAATGTAAAGGCACTTTTCAGTGCCGTTTTTTTTTTAACACCCTAAAGCCGCAAACTTTAAAGCCTATCTTTATTTTTTAATAAAATATATTATACGTAAGTTTGGGGGCATTTTGTGGACATTTATGAATTTATCCAGAGATCTGATCTCTGGTTAATTTTATAAGCGCTAATTAATATCGCAAGCTCACGGTAGCAATAACTAGCCACTTGTAATGACTGGATATTTATTTTGAGCCCGCAAGCGGCCAAATTTGTAACCTAGCCCATAATTAGAAACTAGAAATGTGCATTTGGCAGTTTCTTTAGCTGCTGAATGTGGAAGAAGGTGAGCACTCACGGCATTCAGCTCTTTCAGAGATAGATTTCTTCTTGTGAAAGTGCAAATCTGCGCAAATCGAGATCGTAGTATTTTGTACTTTCACAAGAAGAAATCCGCCTCTTAGCCAATCAGTGCGTGCCTATTAAAAAAGGTTCTGAGGAGAACAATTCTGTGCATGCAAGCATTTTCTTATTGTAGTTGTATGTCCCTTTAAATACTGGGTAAGAGACGTACATTTAAAAGACACTTTTTAGATATATTTTATGCAATCGGAATCGGGCATTCACAGTGTACCACTAAAGGTAATTCTTGTTTTCTTATCAATGTTCAATAGTGTGAGGTGGGAACAGGTTGTGACTTATAGAGGACCAATGAAATCCCAGATTGCCGGTTTGTCGATAGGGAGAACGCCCATGACTCTTGGTAAAATGGGATAAGCGTCAACAGGCTTAACTTGGTTAGTTTATTCAGCAATGGAAAATCCATTTCCTAAAGCACTTTAGATTATAAAATTTATAAATGGCCTATTCAGTTTGAGTAAAAAAAAAAAAAAGTGTGTGTAGAATTATACAAGTTTTATTGCGTTTCGCTTTATTGTGTCTCGCAGATATTGCTCCTTTTACGGATTGAAGGTTTGTGGCAACCCTGTTTTGAGCAATTCTATTGGTGCCATTTTTCCAACATGTATACACATATATACACATAAATACACATGAATACACATACAGGTATATACACACCACCAGCACAAAGATTGACTTACTGAAGGCTCAGATAATGGTTAGCATTTTTTAGCAATAAAGTATTTTTTAATTAAGGTATGTAAAAAAAAAAAATGCTATTGCACACTTAATAGACTACAGTACAGTGTAAATATAACTTTTATATGCACTCTGGATTAAAAAAAATTGTGTGACTCATTTTATTGCTATATTCGCTTTATTGTGGCGACGCACGCCTGTATGTGTGTGTGTGTAGATATATATGTGTGTAAGTGTGCTACTCTACTACTATATATATATATATATATATATATATATATATATATGTGTATGTGTGTGTGT
>NC_069500.1:465642497-465669997 GCF_027579735.1 Bombina bombina | reverse complement strand
TGGGTTAAGGCAGTGCTGGAAAATAATGGTGGTCACACAAAATATTGACACTTTGGGACCAATTTTTACATTTCCACTTAGGGGTGTACTCTTTTGTTGCCAATGGTTTAGACATTGATGGCTGTGTGTTGAGTTATTTTGAGGGAACAGCAAATGTACACTGTTATACAGGCTGTACACTCACTACTTCAGTGGTCGACAAATCTGTTTAAATTTAGGAGCCAGTAAGAATATTTAGTAGCCAGACCTACTTTTAGGAGCCAGATATTGGTATTTGTATATAGATATCTGAAGAATAACACTAAACGTTAGGAGCCAGGATTTAAATTCTAGGAGCCAGTGGATCTGTGGCTCCTGGGTTTGTCGAGCCTTGCACTACTTTACATTGTAGCAAAGTGTCATTTATTCAGTGTTGTCACATTAAAAGATATAATAAAATATTTACAAAAATGTGAGGGGTGTACTCACTTTTGTGAGATACTGTAAATATATATATATAAATATATATATATGTGTGCATATATATATATATATATATATGTGTGTGTATATATATATATATATATATATATATATATAAAATGTATGTATATGTGTGTGTGTGTGTGTGTATATATATATATATATATATATATATATATATATCTATATATATATATATATATATATATATATATACACACACACAAAGTATCTAGCCTAGAGGGAACGCAACATCAATCTTACCTCCTCCTCCGTGTATGTCCGGGCAGCACAATGGAGAGTGGGCGGGAGCTCTCTCCCTAAAGGTTCGGAATCAAATGTCGGCTTATCAACCTAGCATGCCTGCAATGCACGCTGAACAATAATTCAAATCCAAGAGAATAGAAGAATCCCACAGACTGGAGATGGTAATAATTTTTGTTTTTAATACTGACCATATTGTTTTGTTTTATATCTTTCTACAAATAAAACTTGGATTATTTTTTATTGCCGTTTCCAGTCTGTGCGATTCTTCTATTCTCTTGGAGACAGGTGCATACATTTGGGCACCCTTGACATTTTGTTGATTTGAATACCTGTAGCTACCTAGCACTGATTAATTGGAACAAACAATTGGTTTGGTGAGCCCATTAAGCCTTGAACTTCATAGACTGGTGCATCCAAGCATGAGAAAAGGTATTGAAGGTGGCCAATTGCAAGTTGTTGTTGTTCTCTTTGACTCTCCTCTGAAGAGTGGCAACATGGGGGCCTCAAAACAACTCTCAAAGGACCTGAAAACAAAGATTGTTCAACATTATGGTTTAGGGGAAGGCTACAAAAAACTATCACAGAGATTTAAGTTGTCAGTGTCCACTGTGAGGAACATATTGAGGAAATGGAAGACCACAGGCACAGTTCTTGTTAAGGCCAGAAGTGGCAGGCCAAGTAAAATATTGGAGAGGCAATGGCAAAGGATGGTAAGAACAGTGAAAAACAGCCCACAGACCACCTCCAAAGATCTACAACATCATGCTGCAGATGGTGTCACTGATGCTTTCACTGTGCATCGTTCAACAATTCAGCCCTCTTTGCACAAGGAGTAGCTGCGTGGGAGAGAGATGCCGAAGAAGCCTTTTCTGCACACACACCACAAACAGAGTCACTTGAGTTATGCAAACGCACATTTGGACAAGCCAGCTTTATTTTGGAAGAAGGTGCTGTGGACTGATGAAACAAAGATTGAGTTATTTGGTCATAACAAGGGGCGTTATGCATGGTGGCAAAAGAACACAGTGTTCCAAGACAAACACTTGCTACCCACAGTAAAATTTGGTGGATGTTCCATCATGCTGTGGGGCTGTACGTTCCATCATGCTGTGGGGCTGTGTTGCCAGTGCTGATACTGGGAATCTTGTTAAAGTTCAGGGTCGCATGGATTCCACTCAATATCAGCAGATACTTGAGAATAATGTTGAGGAATCAGTCACAAAGTTGAAGTTACGCCAGGGCTGGATATTTCAACAAGACAACGATCAAAAACACTGCTCAAAATCTACTCTGGCATTTATGCAGAGGAACAAGTACAATGTTCTGGAATGGCCATCCTAGTACCCAGACCTGAATATCATTGAAAATATGTGGGGTGATTTGAAGCGGGCTGTCCATGCTCGGCAACCATCAAACCTAAAGAACTGGAGATGTTTTGTATAAATGTGTATATGGTAGTAACCTGGCAACTATAATGTTGCCAGGGAAACACAGTTTTGGCGCAATTTCTTGTAATTGATTGATGGGTGGGGCTTAGCACATTTAAAATGCACTTTGTTCATTTGCACTAATGTCTGGTCTGAGGAAGGGGTCTGTGGACCCCGAAACGTTACAACAATAAAGAAGTAATTTTGTATCCAAATCCAGTGAGTGCAGTCCTTGATTGAAGAAGTTTGCTATTAAAATACTGACTTTGCACCCTGGTTGATGGCTCAGCAGAATTGAGAGTGCAGATACACATGGGAGATATATATATATATATATATATATATATATATATATATATATATATATATATATATATTGTGTGTTTTTTACCCATTTTTCTGAGTCACTTGTAGTTGGCTGTAATACATCAGTATCTGGAGAAAGCCTACATTGCCTTAGCTTTGTTTATGCTACCACTTTGCTGCAAATCTGCAACTTCAGGCCTTTTTTTCCAGGCATCCAAAGAAATATTGTAAATGAGTGCGATCTGAACAGCAGATGGCTAACGGTCTAAGCGATTGCTTTCCAAGGCATAATGCTAAGGGAAAAATAGTGTGCTGCCACAGTAAGAGACAAAATACAATTTGTTCTGGTTTGGTTTTCTCCATGAAAAACAAATCAGAATGCTCCCCTCTCCCACAATGGTTTAAATATGTGTTTATGTTGGTGCTATTATATAAAACCTTTATCATGATGACCCACTTAATGCTTATTTTGCCTGTTACTGTGATTTTTTTTTTTTTAAACTCAGATGCACCACAGCTCACTTCTGAAATCATCATTAAGAAAGCCTTGTCCACAGTATTATTGTACTCAGTAGACATTTGTGAAAAATGTATGTTTTAGGCTAAACTAAATTAGAATATTTGTGTGTGTGTGCACAAGTATGTATGTACTGTATATGTGTGTAGTATATGTGCGTGTGTATGTGTGTGTATATATATATATATATATATGTGTGTGTGTGTAGTATATGTGTGTGTGTGTAGTATATGTATGTATGTATATGTGTGTGTGTGTAGTATATGTATGTATGTATATATGTGTGTGTGTGTGTGTGTAGTATATGTGTGTGTGTGTGTGTAGTATATGTGTATGTGTGTGTGTAGTATATGTGTGTGTGTGTGTGTGTAGTATATGTGTGTGTGTGTGTAGTATATGTGTGTGTGTGTGTGTGTGTAGTATATGTGTGTGTGTGTGTGTAGTATATGTGTGTGTGTAGTATATGTGTGTGTGTGTAGTATATGTATGTATGTATGTGTGTGTGTGTGTAGTATATGTATGTATGTATATGTGTGTGTGTGTGTAGTATATGTATGTATGTATATGTGTGTGTGTGTAGTATATGTATGTATGTATATATGTGTGTGTGTGTGTGTGTATGTATATGTATATATATGTGTAGTATATGTATGTGTGTTTATAGTACATGTATGTATATGTGTGTAGTATGTGTGTGTGTGTATAGTATATGTATGTGTGTGTATGTATATATATATATTTTTATATATATATATATATGTGTGTGTATAGTATGCATGTGCATGTATGTATATGTGTGTAGTATATGTATGTATATATATATATATATGTGTAGTATGTGTGTGTATGTATATATGTGTGTGTGTATGTGTGTATATATATATATATATATATATATATATGTGTATATATATATATATGTGTATATATATATATATATATATATATATATATATATATATATATATATATATATATATATATATATATATATATATATATATATGTGTGTGGTATATATATATATATATGTATATGTGTGTGGTATATGTATGTATATATGTATGTATATATGTGTGTGTGTACATTTAGCCACTAACAAGTGGCGTTACCCAGGTTTTTAATCAAAAATGGTTCGGCTCCTAAGCTTTACATTCCTGCTTTTTTTTAAATAAAGAAAGCAAGAGAATGAAGAAAAAATGAGAATGAATTAAAAAGTTGCTTAAAATGACATTCTCTATCTGAACCATTAAAGAAAAACATTGTTTTAGTATCCCTTTAAGTTTACCTCTATGCTACTAGTATTTATTTTGTAATTTCTGTGCTTCTGAGGTTATGTCAAAATGTAGAACTAATTAACTGAAATATTTATAAAATTACAAAATGTAAATCTCATTTTGCTCTGTATTCACTTTATGGACAGGTTTTATTAGTGTCCGCTGCTGCCATGGTAAATCTTGCAGAAACTGCTTTAAGGCTCTGTAGCTTCCTATGTCAAGCAGTGGGACGTTTCTCAGTTCCATCACACTTCTGTGAGATCAGCGAACAGCTCGCTTGGAGTATCATCGCTATTCATTCAGCTGAGGGTTTTCTGTTTGTTTCCTCGTAGCTTTTGCTTTTTCACATACTGTAGTCATGATAATTGTATGTTCTTTTTACACAAAATTTCCAAGGGTTTACTTTTAGTATATGAAAAGGACATGAAAGTCAAAGTCAAATGTTCATGATTTATATAGCAAATATCAAAATTACTCTGGAGAGTTGATATAGATTCAAATACTGAAAATGACTATCAGCATAAATGCATAATCAGAGGTGTCGGAAGTGTAGCAAACGTTGCAGTGAAACAGCTGTGACTTGACAATTCATACAATGAAGTTGATGTGGCAAGTATCGTGCCGTAAATATGAATACATTCAAAACAAACTTGAACTATAAGAGATCCACTGGCCCTTTAGCCAATCTTACCGGACTTCAGATATTTCTTAACAAGCACGGGCAAAATATACCTCTCCAAGTGCTGTCTTATCCTCACCGGCTTGGCGTCCTCATGGATCCGCTGTATCGTCCGTACATCACTGTGTACCGCCCATCTCCCTCATAGGATAATTTCCTCCAATCACATGCAGACACCTGCTCACACCTTACCAAACAAGCAAGGAGCAGCGGACAGCTGGCAGTATAAGCAAAATAAAGAAGAAAGGCGTCCGCTGCGATAGGATAAAGCAAAACTTTAATAGTACAAGGTTAAAATATGTAAACCATGGAAGCTTGGCGACAACATGCACACAGTAGAAAGCAGTGTGGCACTGTTGGCTTACGCGTTTCGGCTGAGAGCCGTAATCATAGCCTGGCTATCAGCTATCTCAGCCGAAACGCGTAAGCCAACAGTGCCACACAGCTTTCTGCTGTGTGCATGTTGTTGCCAAGCTTCCATGGTTAACATGTTTTAACCTTGTACTATTAAAGTTTTGTTTTATCCTATTGCAGCGGACACCTTTCTTCTTTATTTTGCATGATTTAGATAGAGCATGACATTTTCCTTGTTCTCTTGGTATCCATTGCTTTTAAAGCATTCCTAAATAGGCTAAGCAGCAGCAATGCACTACTGGGAGCTAGCTGGCAATTGTTGGCTAGTAGGCTACACACATATGCCTCTTGTCATTGGTTCATCAGATGTGTTCAGCTAGTTCCCAGTAGTGCATTGTTGCTCTGGAGCTGATTTTAACATATTACATCATTTTCATTTTGCACGTTGTCTCTTTAAATATGATATGATATATAGATTTATGCACATTTACAAAGTTGGGTATCTGCTTATGCAATGTTATGCAGTGCACGGACTCATAGGATCACAAAAAGGAAACCTTACAAAAGACATGTTTCCACTCCCTTCTGATCAGTTAGTCTGAATGTACATTATAAAACTATCTTGTTGAAGTGGCTGTCCCATGTGAGTTCAGAGGAGAAAGTAATCACTGCAATTATGCTTACTTGTACTGCTCGTTTGTTCCACGACAATACTCCTGCGACTGTTTGCACATACTGCAGCGTAAAGTTTGGATTCAAATTTTTAAAAAGTTTCCCATTTGAAAATAGTCATTAAACTCTGACCAAGGGTTGCGTAGTTCAACAGGTGTCTGAGGCTGCAGCCAACAAGCATCAACTCACACGTGAATTTGCGTATGCGCAATGAGGATGAACTGGTGTATCCGCTTTTTGAGTCCCCTGTACACTGCAAAGCTATTTGTTTTGGCAGCAGTGAGGTAGCGAACAATTGCCTTATGAAGTGCTGAATTTATTATATGTATTAAAATTATAACCCTCTTTTAATATATCTAACAATTACTCTAAAAGCCACAAGTTGACAAAAATACATAGATGTCCTTTAGTTATATACAGTAGTTCCCCATGCACTTCAGTTTTTCAACTGCAACCACCACGCGCATGTGCAATAGATCCTAATGTTCTACGTGCACAAGTGTACAGACTTAAAGGGACAGTCAACACCAAAATAGTTATTGTTTTAAAAGATAGATAACCCCTTTAACACCCATTCCCCAGCTTTGCACAACCAATATTGTTATATTAATATACTTTATAACATTTAAACCTCTAAATTTCTGCCTGTTTCTAAGCCACTAGAGACAGCCTCTTATCACATGCTTTTTTATTAGCTTTTCACAACAGGAGACTGCTAGTTCATGTGAGTCATATAGATAACCTTGTGCTCACGCCCGTGGGTTGTGAATGACACTGCACTAATTGGCTAAAATGCAAGTCAATAGATAATAAATAAATAGTCATGTGATCAGGGGACTGTTAAGAGGCTTAGATACAAGGCAATTCAGAGGTTAAAAATGTATTAATATAACCATGTATGCGAAACTGGGGAATGGGTAATAAAGAGATTATCTATCTTTTTAAACAATAAACTTTTCAGAATTGACTGTCCCTTTTAAAGAAAGGCACTACAAGGGAAAGGAAGAAGGCTGAGGGAGGAGTTTGGCTGTCATTTCGAAATCGCCAAACTAAAGAAACTTTTTTTTTTTAAGTGTAACATTCATGTTGCAGTAAGTGCAAACCATTGCAGGAGAATAAACAGGCAGTACGAGTAAGCATAATGCAGTGTAGACAGTCCCTTTAGCGATTTATAGATATTTCCAGATTTTACTTCTGCTGCCACTTTCTCTGTATCTTTTGGACAAGATATGAAGCCTGTGCAAGTAAAACACACAATAGCCACTATTTACAGATAAAACCATTTTATTGTAGGCATTCCTTACATTTATAGAGACATCTTGCTGAAAATCAATTCGTTGTACCACTGTAGCCAAAACATCCAGAGTTTGCAGCAGCGTGAGAATAGCAGAATTTTCCAAATCTGAGGGAGAGCAGATTCCCATGAGGATTTGGGACAATATGTACTCCCCCTCACACCTTTTTTATGATTTTCTTTCTTAAACAGCAGTGATCTAGCAAGCAATCAGATTAATTAGTATACAGCACAGAGGCATGTTATTGAATTTAATGCAGAGAAATATCGACTGGACAGTACCCCTCCTATCTTTGGTTCATCTCACAACCTGCCCAATTCCTTCACAACTTCACCCCTTTCTTTCTGCTTCTCTAACCCCTGCACTAACTCATCTCTTTAACCAGTCTCTCACCACTGGCACATTTCCTAATACATTCAAGCATGCATCAATCACACCAGCCCTAAAAACCCTCACTTGACACCTCCACCCCTTCTAACTATTGTCTGGACTCCTTACTTCCCTTGGCTTTAAAATTATTGTAGCAAGTGGTCTCAATTGCTCTCAACTAACTCCTTACTTGATCCACTACAATATGGTTTCCTCCCTAAGCACTCAACAGAAACTGTTCTTACTAAAGTAACACATGCTCTGTTATCAGCTAAAGCAAAGGGACACTTTTTCATACTAATTCTTCTGGATCTATCTGCTGTTATCGACACGGTTGACCATCCTACATTCATTTGGCATCCGAGACACAGCACTCTCCTGGTTTGCTTCCTCCTGTACTAGATTTGCTTATCCTGTTATGTTTTTTTTAGCTTAACACAAATCCTTGTCATTGTATACCCCTGTATCTGTATGCAGTGCTACTGAATTTTGCTGCACCATATAAATTATTGATAATAAATCTATAAATTGCTTTTAACTTTTTTTTAATTAGCATATAGGAATTTGAGTTTTATGTTAAAACAGAGGATTTATTATTTATTCAAAATTTGGCCATCGGTTTCTGACACTGTGCCCTTCCTTCTGGCAATCTCAAATTTGCACTATTCAAGGAGAGGTCAAATTGGGCCATCTAATATTTCAGGACTAACTTTTCAACCCTGAGCAGAGGTGATCCAGTCAAAAAATCATGGGTACTGAATTAAATAAAAAATGGTAAACCCAGAATGTTCCTTTGACCTGTTGACATTGTAAAGATAAAAAAGGGAGACTAAAGTAAATTGTTTCAGGCTTCCAGTTTGGAGATCTTTGGAAGACAACTTTGAAATCCTGTTTTAATCATCCAGTGGTTTACTTGTTTCTTGCACACCAGTATTTATTATTATTTTTTGTAAATGCTTCCTTAATGACCATATTTATTCATTTTTATGCTCTCATTTACTCTTAATTCATTTCCTAAGTCTGTTCTCCATCACTTTTGTTCCCTGATAATTTGTCTTGTTACTTGCCTCCATAGAAATAATGTCATGGTAACATATCAGGCAACCGGTAATTGCACTTTAATATTTTGTAAGGAAATGATTTCCTGTTGGCTGGCTATTTAAAGCACCACCAGGTCTTTCTGTAAATAGGACATGGCTGTATTTCATAGTGAGACATCTTTTGAAGAAAACAAATGATCAGCAATGCTAGAGAATTGGACTAGATCAATACCATGACTTTGATAAATAAGATCCTTGACGCCTGTCAATTTACTGGTTGATGCCATTGTGAGCAAACACAAAAGAGTTAATAAGAAAATGTAGTTTAATATATTTCATGTTGGCAGAGCCTTTTGTTGTTGTTTGTAATAACAAATGTATACAAATATATTATTTTTTAGTCTGTTTTGTTCATTGATACTCCTCTCTTTTGTTTATGGGCTATTAAGATTAGAAAAAAATGTGCCGTCCTTATTAAGAAGAGTGATCTTGGGGGTTCTAAGAGAGGACTTATTCTCTGTAATCTGTCTATTTATTGAAGACCTTTTTGCTTAGAAAGACGTAGCAAAATCTAAAGGATCCATCATTAAACATTAGATGCACCTTTAAGCGTTCACATAAGGTTTCTCTAATATTGATTACTTTTTCCCAGTGTTAAGAAAAATATGTCGGCCTCTAGAAGTGAAGTTAAAACATTTTTTGAGGCAAAATCCTGTAAAAGGGGATGTGTAGTTTGAAAGAGAGAGAGAGAGAGTGCATTTATTCACAGGGTTATTACTACTAGACGGCATTACTTAGTGAAGAGTGGGGGATAAACGCACAGTATTGCAAGGTTGCTAGTGCTAAAGTTACATGCTCTAACAAATTAGCACTATAATATCCATTTAACATAGCAACAATGTAACCTGTATCCTGTCCAATATTTTCATGAAGCCCTTTTACATGAAAATCAAATGGAAACTATATAGTCACTCAGGTAATAGCATTCTTTCCCTGTCAAAGCTTTAAAGGGACACTGTACCAAATTTTTTTCTTTCGTGATTCAGATAGAGCATGAAATTTTAAGCAACTTTCAAATTTACTCCTATTATCACATTTTCTTCATTCTCTTGGTATCTTTATTTGAAATGCAATAATGTAAGTTTAGATGCCGGCCCATTTTTGGTGAACAACCTGGGTTGTCCTTGCTCATTGGTGGATAATTTCATCCACCAATAAAAAAGTGCTGTCCAGAGTACAGAAACCAAAAAAAGCTTAGATGCCTTCTTTTTAAATAAAGATAGCAAGAGAATGAAGAAAAATTGATAACAGGAGCGAATTAGAAAGTTGCTTAAAATTGCATGCTCTTTCTGAATTACAAAAGAAAAAAATTGGGTTCAGTGTCCCTTTAAGATTATTTTATTCCTTGCTGTGTATACAGTTAGCACCTATGGATAAATACTGGTCAACCCAGCTATAAAAAGGTCATTTTTATAATGTTCGATATATTGTATGAAAAGAACCACGCTAGTCTTAACCACATTGGGTTAAATACTCTGAGGCTATAGAGAGACTTGTGTGAATGTTGCTTTTATAGGCACGTGCCTACAACTGTATTAGCACTGACAATGTATGAAAAGTGCCAGCGCTGGAGTGAAATGCATAATAAATAAATCATTCTCTAATACTTTTATAATATTGCTTACATGTTACACTAGGGCTAATTATCACCTGCATAGCTGAGTGTAAAGTGTTCCTGTAAGTTGTCATCTGTATGAATAAATAAGTATGTGGGCAATCTGTTGCTAAAAGGACATGAAACTCAAAACAATTATTCCATGATTCAGACAGAGCATACAATTTTAAACAACTTTCCAATTTACTTCTATTAACCAATTGGCTTTGTTCTCTTAGTATACTTTGTTTTAAAGCATACCCAGGGGTGGGGAGCTTGGAGACTGCACATATATGCCTCTTATGATTGATTTACAGAATTGTTCAGCTAGCTCCCAGTAGTGCATTGCTGCCGCTTCAAAAAAGAATACCAATAGAATTAAGCAAAAAAAAATGATAAAAGAAGTTGGAAACCGAAATGGGAAAGTTGTTTAAAATTGCATGCTATATATGAATTTATGACTTTGTGTGTGTGTTTGGGGGTGGGGGGGGGGATATGTCCCTATAATGAGAAGAGAGAGTAGTGCAATTTCTGCCAAATGGTTCATAAATACATAATCTACTTCATTTGCACATAGCCTCAGTGAATGTGCTGCAAAATTCCTCCATGGTTCACATACAGAATTATTTTTTTTAAATAGTCTTTTATTGAGGTTATGCACAAGAAAATCGTACAGTAGATATATCATAAATGAAAATTTCTTCTGTTATGTGTGATCAGTCCACGGGTCATCATTACTTCTGGGATATAACTCCTCCCCAACAGGAAATGCAAGAGGATTCACCCAGCAGAGCTGCATATAGCTCCTCCCCTCTACGTCAGTCCCAGTCATTCTCTTGCACCCAACGACTAGATAGGATGTGTGAGAGGACTATGGTGATTATACTTAGTTTTTATGACTTCAATCAAAAGTTTGTTATTTTAAAATAGCACCGGAGCGTGTTATTACTTCTCTGGCAGAGTTTGAGGAAGAATCTGACAGAGATTTTTTACTATGATTTTAACCGGAGTCGTTAAGATCATATTGCTGTTCTCGACCATCTGAGGGAGGTAAAGGCTTCAGATCAGGGGACAGCGGGCAGATGAATCTGCATTGAGGTATGTGGCAGTTTTTATTTTCTGAATGGAATTGATGAGAAAAGCCTGCCATACCGTTAAAATGACATGTATGTATACACTTCAGTATTCTGGGGATGGTATTTCACCGGAACTACTGTGTTAAGGTCACTAATCCTTTTAATAACTATTCTCATGTTAAACGTTTTTGCTGGAATGTAGAATCGTTTACATTGCTGAGGTACTGTGTGAATAAATGTTTGGGCATTATTTTCCACTTGGCAGTTTTTTGCTTTAATTGTGACAGTTTCGTTTCTCTTCACTGCTGTGTGGGAGAGGGAGGGGCCGTTTTTGGCGCTCTTTGCTACGCATCAAAAAATTCCAGTCAGCTACTTTTATATGTCCTGCATGATCCGGTTCATCTCTGACAGATCTCAGGGGTCTTCAAACTTCTTTGAAGGGAGGTAAATTCTCTCAGCAGAGCTGTGAGAATTCTTATAGTGACTGTGTATAAAAAACGTTGTTTTGTTTTCTTATATACAAATTTAATTAGTGTTGTTTTTTACTAATGGGAACAAACCTTTGCTAAAAGTTGTGTTGTTTTAAAATTTGATGCAATAACTGTTTTTCAGTTCATTATTTCAACTGTCGTTTAATCGTTAGTACCTCTTTGAGGCACAGTACGTTTTTTGCTAAAAAAGATTATAACCAAGTTGTAAGTTTTTTGCTAGTGTGTTAAACATGTCTGACTCAGAGGAAGATATCTGTGTCATTTGTTCCAATGCCAAGGTGGAGCCCAATAGAAATTTATGTACTAACTGTATTGATGCTACTTTAAATAAAAGTCAATCTGTACAATGTGAACAAATTTCACCAAACAGCGAGGGGAGAGTTATGCCGACTAACTCGCCTCACGCGACAGTACCTGCATCTCCCGCCCGGGAGGTGCGTGATATTTTGGCGCCTAGTACATCTGGGCGGCCATTACAGATAACATTACAAGATATGGCTACTGTTATGACTGAAGTTTTGTCTAAATTACCTGAACTAAGAGGCAAGCGTGATCACTCTGGGGTGAGAACAGAGTGCGCTGACAATGCTAGGGCCATGTCTGATACTGCGTCACAGCTCGCAGAGCATGAGGACGGAGAACTTCATTCTGTGGGTGACGGTTCTGATCCAAACAGATTGGACTCAGATATTTCAAATTTTAAATTTAAATTGGAGAACCTCCGTGTACTACTAGGGGAGGTCTTAGCAGCTCTCAACGATTGTAACACTGTTGCAATACCAGAGAAACTGTGTAGGTTGGATAAATACTTTGCGGTACCGGCGAGTACTGACGTTTTTCCTATACCTAAGAGACTAACTGAAATTGTTACTAAGGAGTGGGATAGACCCGGTGTGCCGTTCTCACCCCCTCCAATATTTAGAAAGATGTTTCCAATAGACGCCACCACTCGGGACTTATGGCAAACGGTCCCCAAGGTGGAGGGAGCAGTTTCTACTTTAGCTAAGCGTACCACTATCCCGGTGGAGGATAGCTGTGCTTTCTCAGATCCAATGGATAAAAAATTAGAGGGTTACCTTAAGAAAATGTTTGTTCAACAAGGTTTTATATTACAACCCCTTGCATGTATCGCGCCGATTACGGCTGCGGCAGCATTTTGGATTGAGTCGCTTGAAGAGAACCTTAGTTCCTCTACGCTAGACGACATTACGGACAGGCTTAGAGTCCTTAGACTAGCTAATTCTTTCATTTCGGAGGCCGTAGTACATTTAACCAAACTTACGGCTAAGAACTCAGGATTCGCCATACAGGCACGCAGGGCACTGTGGCTAAAATCCTGGTCAGCTGATGTTACTTCTAAGTCCAAATTACTTAATATACCTTTCAAGGGGCAGCCCTTATTCGGGCCCGGTTTGAAAGAAATTATCGCTGACATTACGGGAGGTAAGGGCCACGCCCTACCTCAAGACAAGGCCAAAGCTAAGGCTAGACAGTCTAATTTTCGTCCCTTTCGGAATTTCAAAACAGGAGCAGCATCAACCTCCACTGCACCAAAACAGGAAGGAGCTGTTGCTCGTTACAGGCAAGGCTGGAAGCCTAACCAGTCCTGGAACAAAAGCAAGCAGGCCAGGAAACCTGCTGCTGCCCCAAAGACAGCATGAACCGAGAGCCCCCGATCCGGGACCGGATCTAGTAGGGGGCAGACTCTCTCTCTTCGCCCAGGCCTGGGCAAGAGATGTTCAGGATCCCTGGGCACTAGAGATCATATCTCAGGGATACCTTCTAGACTTCAAATTATCTCCCCCAAGAGGGAGATTTCATCTGTCAAGGTTGTCAACAAACCAGATAAAGAAAGAAGCGTTTCTACGCTGCGTACAAGATCTGTTAACAATGGGAGTGATCCATCCGGTTCCGTGGTCGGAACAAGGACAAGGGTTCTACTCAAACCTGTTTGTGGTTCCCAAAAAAGAGGGAACTTTCAGGCCAATCTTAGATTTAAAGACTCTAAACAAATTCCTAAGAGTTCCATCGTTCAAAATGGAAACTATTCGGACAATTTTACCCATGATCCAAGAGGGTCAGTACATGACCACAGTGGATTTAAAGGATGCTTACCTTCACATACCGATCCACAAAGATCATCACCGGTATCTAAGGTTTGCCTTCTTAGACAGGCACTACCAGTTTGTAGCTCTTCCATTCGGATTGGCTACGGCTCCAAGAATCTTCACAAAGGTTCTGGGTGCCCTTCTAGCGGTACTAAGACCGCGAGGGATTTCGGTAGCTCCGTACCTAGACGACATTCTAATACAAGCTTCAAGCTTTCAAACTGCCAAGTCTCATACAGTGTTAGTTCTGGCATTTCTAAGGTCGCATGGATGGAAAGTGAACGAAAAGAAGAGTTCTCTCTTTCCTCTCACAAGAGTTCCATTCTTGGGGACTCTTATAGATTCTGTAGAAATGAAGATTTACCTGACAGAAGACAGGTTAACAAAACTTCAAAATGCATGCCGCGTCCTTCATTCCATTCAACACCCGTCAGTAGCTCAATGCATGGAGGTGATCGGCTTAATGGTAGCGGCAATGGACATAGTACCTTTTGCACGCCTACACCTCAGACCGCTGCAACTATGCATGCTAAGTCAGTGGAATGGGGATTACTCAGATTTGTCCCCTACTCTGAATCTGAATCAAGAGACCAGAAATTCTCTTCTATGGTGGCTTCATCGGCCACACCTGTCCAGGGGAATGCCATTCAGCAGGCCAGACTGGACAATTGTAACAACAGACGCCAGCCTACTAGGTTGGGGCGCTGTCTGGAATTCTCTGAAGGCTCAGGGACTATGGAATCAGGAGGAGAGTCTCCTTCCAATAAACATTCTGGAATTGAGAGCAGTTCTCAATGCCCTTCTGGCTTGGCCCCAGTTAACAACTCGGGGGTTCATCAGGTTTCAGTCGGACAACATCACGACTGTAGCTTACATCAACCATCAGGGAGGGACAAGAAGCTCCCTAGCAATGATGGAAGTATCAAAGATAATTCGCTGGGCAGAGTCTCACTCTTGCCACCTGTCAGCAATCCACATCCCGGGAGTGGAGAACTGGGAGGCGGATTTCTTGAGTCGCCAGACTCTTCATCCGGGGGAGTGGGAACTTCATCCGGAGGTCTTTGCCCAAATACTTCGACGTTGGGGCAAACCAGAGATAGATCTCATGGCGTCTCGCCAGAACGCCAAACTTCCTCGCTACGGGTCCAGATCCAGGGATCCGGGAGCAGTTCTGATAGATGCTTTGACAGCACCTTGGAACTTCAGGATGGCTTATGTGTTTCCACCCTTCCCGCTGCTTCCTCGATTGATTGCCAAAATCAAACAGGAGAGAGCATCAGTAATTCTAATAGCACCTGCTTGGCCACGCAGGACTTGGTATGCAGATCTAGTGGACATGTCATCCTGTCCGCCTTGGTCTCTACCTCTAAGACAGGACCTTCTGATACAGGGTCCATTCAAACATCAAAATTTAACTTCTCTGAAGCTGACTGCTTGGAAATTGAACGCTTGATTTTATCAAAACGTGGTTTTTCTGAGTCGGTTATTGATACCCTGATTCAGGCTAGGAAGCCTGTTACCAGAAGGATTTACCATAAAATATGGCGGAAATACCTATACTGGTGCGAATCCAAAGGTTACTCCTGGAGTAAGGTTAGGATCGCTAGGATATTGTCTTTTCTACAAGAAGGTTTAGAAAAGGGTTTATCAGCTAGTTCTTTAAAGGGACAGATTTCAGCTCTGTCCATCTTGTTACACAGACGTCTGTCAGAAAATCCAGACGTCCAGTCCTTTTGTCAGGCTTTAGCTAGGATCAAGCCTGTGTTTAAAGCCGTTGCTCCACCATGGAGTTTAAACTTAGTTCTTAACGTTTTACAGGGTGTTCCGTTTGAACCCCTTCATTCCATTGATATAAAAATGTTATCTTGGAAAGTTCTGTTTTTAATGGCTATTTCCTCGGCTCGAAGAGTCTCTGAGTTATCAGCCTTACATTGTGATTCCCCTTATCTGATTTTTCACTCAGACAAGGTAGTTCTGCGTACTAAACCTGGGTTCTTACCTAAGGTAGTCACTAACAGGAACATCAATCAAGAGATTGTTGTCCCATCCTTGTGTCCAAATCCTTCTTCAAAGAAGGAACGTCTTTTACACAATCTGGATGTAGTTCGTGCCCTCAAGTTCTACTTGCAGGCAACTAAAGATTTTCGCCAAACTTCTTCCTTGTTTGTCGTTTACTCTGGACAGAGGAGAGGTCAAAAAGCTTCTGCTACCTCTCTCTCTTTTTGGCTTCGTAGCATAATACGTTTAGCCTATGAGACTGCTGGACAGCAGCCTCCTGAAAGAATTACAGCTCACTCCACTAGAGCTGTGGCTTCCACTTGGGCCTTTAAGAATGAGGCCTCTGTTGAACAGATTTGCAAGGCTGCAACTTGGTCTTCGCTTCATACTTTTTCCAAATTTTACAAATTTGACACTTTTGCTTCTTCGGAGGCTATTTTTGGGAGAAAGGTTCTTCAGGCAGTGGTTCCTTCTGTATAATGAGCCTGCCTATCCCTCCCGTCATCCGTGTACTTTTGCTTTGGTATTGGTATCCCAGAAGTAATGATGACCCGTGGACTGATCACACATAACAGAAGAAAACATAATTTATGCTTACCTGATAAATTCCTTTCTTCTGTTGTGTGATCAGTCCACGGCCCGCCCTGTTTTAAGGCAGGTAAATATCTTTTAAATTATACTCCAGTCACCACTTCACCCTTGGTTACTCCTTTCTCGTTGTTTCTTGGTCGAATGACTGGGACTGACGTAGAGGGGAGGAGCTATATGCAGCTCTGCTGGGTGAATCCTCTTGCATTTCCTGTTGGGGAGGAGTTATATCCCAGAAGTAATGATGACCCGTGGACTGATCACACAACAGAAGAAAGGAATTTATCAGGTAAGCATAAATTATGTTATTTTCATGGAACACAGTATAAGGTTGTAAGTAAGAAAGAAAATGATTGCTTAACTATAAACTTCTGAAACCTCCATTTTGTAATTTATGGTTGTTATGACTAATTAGCTGGCCGCTTATGGACCTTGTGATATAGGAAACACTGGTGGATCATGTTAGTCATATCAAAGACCCAATTGGGTCTAATGACACTTAGTAGGTGTGAAAATAAAATTTTAACAGGAATAGTAGAATGATACAGGTTGGGTTGGTTTATATTATGATGGGGCCCCTTTTTGGACCCCAGAATATAAATGAAATGAAAAATCATACTTTAGTATTCAGTGGGTAAACACTGCTTGAAGTATAACATATAAAAATAGGATGTATTTTTACATTGGATGTAGCCCTCAGGGGGCCCATGTTGGTATATGGGGGCAGAGATATTAATGTAATTTAGTGTGCGATATTTAAGTCAGTTTCTAGTTAGAGGTGTCAAATGTACATATTAAGAAGAACAAATATAAGTGGCAGAGAAAGTGTGTCTCACCAAGATGTCTGTGGGAGTCTAGATCTAAAATTAAGGGTAGCCAGACACTGTTTTTATTGAGTTAGGACTTCTATATAAGACCATTATGAGATTAAGTGGAACTAAGGTGGAGATTAGTACCTTTGTGGGTATATTGCCTTCTATGGGCTATATAAAGAATAGTTTATGTTCAAAATAAGATAAGGTTACATAAGTAAGTAGGAATATAAAATGCTGTCCCGGCTGCAGACAGCACTCGTATAACACAGAGTGTAGAAGTGTAACCTAACAGTTGAGGGTGTAGTGTCTTATAAATACTAACCAAAAGATCTGGGGGATAAAACGTTTGTGCTATGAATGAGAGTATGCCAAGTAGTATTATAAACTCAGCTTGCTTAAGGTATAGATATCTCCCTATTAGTATCAAATAACAGGTGACATAACAAAAGAGCCAAGGTGTATATCTATTAATACAAGTTCCTCTGCATAGTACACAGGCATAGAAAGGGAATAAAGCAATACTAGGCTAAGTCTCACAGGGGTGCTATATAATGGTTTGTAGTGGGTATTTCTATAGTATTTCAATAAAGGCCTACTCTTGATATTAAGAACCTCACTCTTTACCCTCAGAGAGCATCTAATATAACTCTAAAGGAATTATGTAATAACACAGAAAATGTACTCATAAATGAATTAGAACAGAGACATAAGGCAACAAAAAAAACCTACAAATTTAATGAGTTGTGTCTATAACTGGTATACTGAGAGCTAAGAAGAGTTAACCCACTCCAATCCCAATAGAGCTGCAGGGATATTAGTGCTGACCAATAGTCAAAGTTTCTTACAGAACAACAGAGCTCCATAAAAAGGTGTTGGTCAGGTTGTAAGCATAAACATACAAAAAATTATGAAAATGAAATGGTAGCTGTATTTTTTGAAACAGTAGTAGCAACTATGGCTCATGATAGGTATCAGATACTCTCAAAACTACTAGCTCAAGTTAGCTCTAAACTAAAGCTGTGTTATACAAGTACAGTATTATTAACTGGGATAATACAATTTTATATTATAAAAAGCATATACATAGCCACTATAATCTGTCCCAGAGTTGATACTCAGAACAGTTAAGATTCTGTATTGTCAACACCTTTAGAGGAGTAAACATGCTGTAACTGTAGATTAGGGATACTTTATTAGTGGACTTGGGTGTCAGCAAGACATATACAGTGGGTAGGTGCTACAGCTGAGGGGAGTGGGTCATGATTTTCTCTTGATCACACTGTGGGTTCCGAGGGGTGAGCAGTTAGTAGAGTGACATAGGGTTACATCCACCAGGGTCCCACATCAGTATTCTTTCTATCAACCTTGATTGGTGCCACCTTCTCCAGTTAAGTACAGTGACTTTCATTGTTTGATTGCAATTGCCTAGTTGCATCGAGTTGCAGAAACGCTGTGTAAGCACCTGCAAGTGGGAACTGCTAATATGCCCTGTGAGAGGTAGGTCTGTGGCAATGCAACTAGGCAATTGCCTATTAGCAACTAGGCAATTGCCTAGTTGCATCGAGTTGCGGAAACACTGTGCAAGCACCTGCAAGTGAGAACTGCTAATATGCCCTGTGAGAGGTAGGTCTGTGGCTTCACACTTGTCGCTGAGCACGTCAGCGTGATGCGTTTTTTAAAGATAATGTAGGTCCCTGGTTCAATGGGACAAGGAGCCTCAGTCCCTTGTAGTGAAGAAGATTCAGCACCGGGCTTGTTTCCTTCTTGTGAGGTTGAATAATCCCGGTTTGAGTGCATCTGTTTGTCACACTGCATTGGGGTGCCTAAGCAGGTATTGGGTATAGCTATGGAACCCTTTATAGAAGAAGGGGAAAATGCAAGCCTGATTTCTGTAATGAGTATTGCTGTGTGAGTATCTATTCGGTCTATCAGCGCGGAGATCAAGTCTCTAATGTTAGTCGCCATGGCGCAATTAGAATGTCAAAGTCTCCTTGATTGTACTACCGTAATGTTGGTATCTGGTAAGAGGTACGTGCACAACACAGTCCGGTATCTGTACTCTGGGCACCTTAGTGTGTGTAGGCTTTAATACTTGCTGTGTAGTTAACCCGGGAGGATTATCTGCTGTGCAGCCAGATTCACCATGTTGCTGTAGAGAATGCGTAGGTGTTGCTGCAGGCTATACCTCATGGAGTTAAAGATGGCCACCGCTCCGATCCAGCTCCAGCTGTCTCCTCAGTGTTGACCAGTAATGGTTTCTTTCATGTAATTGGCAAGAGTCCATGAGCTAGTGACTATGGGATATATAATCCTACCAGGAGGGGCAAAGTTTCCCAAACCTCAAAATGCCTATAAATACACCCCTCACCACACCACAATTCAGTTTTTACAAACTTTGCCTCCTGTGGAGGTGGTGAAGTAAGTTTGTGCTTGATTTCTATGATTTCTTCTATGATAAGCGCTTCTAAGCATTTTGAAGCCCAATTCCTCTGAGTACAGTGTTTGTCAGAGGGATGTGAAGGGAGTATAGCCTATTGATTTTATGGTTTTCTTTGCGGGAAATCTTTTCAAAGGTTCTCTGTTATTGGTCGTAGGGATTCATCTCCTACCTCCCTTTTCAGATCAACGATATACTCTTATATACCATTATCTCTGCTGATACTTTTTCAGTACTGGTTTGGCTATCTGCTATATGTGGATGGGTGTCTTTCGGTAAGTATGATTTTCTTATTTAAGACACTCTCAGCTATGGTTTGGCGCTTTATGTATTAATATAAAGTTTTAAATATATGTATTTTACTTATATTTGCCATGAGTCAGGTCTATGTATATTTCTTTTTGCAGACTGTCAGTTTCAGTTTGGGAAGCATGTTTAGGAAGTTATTTGTATTACCTGGGGTATAGTCCTTTTTCAAATTGACTGTTTTTTCTTTTAATTTTCTCGGGCAAAATTAGGCTCGCAAGGGCGCAAAATCTTGTTATTTATTGCGTCATTCTTTGTACGAGAATTTTGACGCAAAGGTACGTCTTTGATGACGCAAGTTCGTCATTTCTGGCATCTTAGTTGACGCCAGGTTTCCTTGCACGAGGTTGCGTCTGTTATGATGCAAGTTGCGTCATTTCCAGATGTTGGTGCCAAAAGAAATTTCAACTTCCTTTTGCGTCATACTTGGCGCCAAAAAATGTTGTTTATTTTTCACCCCACTTCCTATATGCCTCTTGCCTTCTATATGCTCAGAGGGCTATACTGTTTTGCATTTTGTCCCATTTCTTAAACTGCATATAAGGAAATCCTAAATTTTGCTTTAATGTTGTTTGTTTTTTTTACATTTTGGAAGATGTCTCAATCTGATCCTGTCTCAGAAGCAGCTGTTGCAACCCTGCTGCCTGATCACAGTTCTACCAAAGGTGAGTGTATCTGTTGTTAGCTGAGATAAGCTGAGAGTAAGTATATCTCCAGCTGTAGTATGTAACAGTTATCATGATAAGCTTTTGCATGCAGAAATCGTTTCCATCAGTACTAGTACAGTTTCTGTTGTTCCCTGTTGATATGAAAAATTATATTGCTGATGTGATACAGAAGGCTTTGTCTGCTATTCCGCCTTCTAAGAAACATAAAAGGTCTTTTAAAACTTCTCATAAAATTGATGAAATTTCTAATGACCGACAACATACTGAAATATTCTCCTCTGATGAGGATCTCTCTGATTCGGAAGATCCTACCTCAGACATTGACACTGACAAATCTACTTATCTTTTCAAGATTGAGTATATTCGTTCCTTGTTAAAAGAAGTGTTGGTTACTTTGGATATTGAGGAGTATAGTCCTCTTGATATCAAAACTAGTAAACGTTTAAATTCTGTTTATAAACCTCCTGTGGTTACGCCTGAGGTTTTTCCAGTTCCTGATGCTATTTCTGACGTGATTGCCAAGGAATGGATTAAGCCTGGTACTACTTCCATTCCTTTTTCTAGGTTTAAAAGGTTGTACCCTTTGCCAGTGGCTAGATTAGAGTTTTGGGAAAAAGTCCCAAAAGTTGATGGGGTTATTTCTTCTCTTGCCAAACAAACTACTATTCCTATGGAAGACAGTACTTTTTTTTAAAGATTCTTTAGATAGGAAACTTGAATCTTATCTAAGGAAAGCTTATTTATATTCTGGCTATCTTCTCAGGCCTGCCATTGCTATGGCTGATGTTGCGGCTGCATCAACCTTTTGGTTGGATAGCTTTGTGCAACAGGAAACAGATCCTGATTTGTCTAGCATTGTTTGTTTGCTTCAACATGCTAATAATTTTATCTGTGATGCTATTTTTGATGATATCAAAATTAATGTTAAATCTATGTATTTAGCTGTTTTAGCTAGAAGAGCTTTATGGCCCAAATCTTGGAATGCTGACATGGTATCTAAGTCTAGATTACTATCTCTTTCTTTCCAAGGTAACAGGTAACAATTTATTTGGTTCTCAGTTGGATTCAATTATTTCAACTATTACTGAGGGGGGAAGGGAGTTTTTTGCCTCAGGATAAAAGATCTACAGATAAATCTAAAGCTTCTAATCATTTTCGTTCTTTTCGACAGAACAAGGAACAGAAAACCAATCCTTCCCCTAAAGACTATGGTTCTAATTGGAAACCTTCAAGATGGAATAAATCCAAGCCTTTTAAGAAACCAAAGCCAGCCCCCAAGTCTGCATGAAGGTGCGGCCCTCGATCCAGTTCAGCTGGTGGGGGGCAGATTGAATTATTCCAAGACATTTGGGCAGATTCTGTTCCAAATCAGTGGATTCAGAGTATTGTCTCTCAAGGGTATCGAATAGGTTTCAGAGCAAGACCTCCTGTGAGAAGATTCTTTCTCTCTCATGATCCAGCAAATCCGGTGAAGGCTCAGGCTTTTCTGAAGTGTGTTTCAGATCTAGAGCTTTCAGGGGTAATAATACCAGTTCCGTTTCAGGAACAGGGTCTGTTTTTTTTTTTTTCAAATCTATTCATTGTCCCAAAGAAAGAAAATTCATTCAGGCCAGTTCTGGATCTGAAGTTTTTGAATACTTTTGTACGAGTCCCAACTTTCAAGATGGTGACTATGCGGACTATTTTACCTTTTGTTCAACAATGTCATTATATGTCCACGATAGACAGGATGCATGTCTTCACATTCCGATTAATCCGGACCACTATTGGTTTCTGAGATTCTCTTTTCTAGACAAGCATTACCAATTTGTCGCTCTTCCATTTGGCCTAGCAACAGCTCTAAGGATCTTTTCGAAGGTTCTCGGTGCCCTTCTATCTGTAATCAGAGAACAGGGTATTGTGGTGTTTCCTAATTTGGACGATATCTTGGTACTAGCTCAGTCTTTACATTTAGCCGAATCTCACACAAATCAACTAGTGTTGTTTCTTCAAAGACATGGTTGGAGGATCAATTTACCAAAGAGTTTCTTGATTCCTCAGACAAGGGTCACCTTTTTAGGTTTCTAGATAGATTCAGTGTCCATGACTCTGTCCTTAACAGACAAGAGACAAATGAAATTGGTTTCAGCTTGTCGAAACCTTCAGTCTCAATCATTCCCTTCAGTGGCTATGTGCATGGAAGTTTTAGGTCTCATGACTGCAGCGTCGGACGCAATCCCCTTTGCTCGTTTTCACATGAGACCTCTACAGACTTTGTATGCTGAATCAATGGTGCAGGGATTATACTCAGATATCACAATTGATATACTTAAATCCCAACATTCAACTCTCTCTGACTTGGTGGTTAAACCATCATCGTTTAATTCAGGGGGCTTCTTTTGTTCATCCTACCTGGACTTTGATCACAACAGATGCAAGTCTTTCAGGTTGGGGACCTTTCTGGGGATCTCTGACAGCACAAGGGGTTTGGAAACCTTAAGAGGCGAGGTTACCAATCAATATTTTAGAGCTCTGTGCTATTTTCAGGGCTCTTCAGGTTTGGCCTCTTTTAAAGAGAGAAAGATTCATTCAAGGACAATATCACAACTGTGGCATATGTCAATCATCAGGGTGGGACTCATAGTATCTTGGATACTTTCTTGGGCAGAATTCAGCTCTTGTCTAATTTCTGTGGTGCATATCCCAGGTGTAGACAATTGGGAAGCGGATTATCTCAGCCGTCAGACCTTACATCCGGGGGAGTGGTCTCTCGATCCAGATGTATTTTGTCAGATTGTGCAGATGTGGGGTCTTTCATTAATAGATCTGATGGCTTCTCATCTAAACAAGAAACTTCCCAGGTACCTGTCCAGGTCCAGGGATCCTCAGGTGGAGATGGTGGATGCTTTAGCAGTTCCTTGGTTTTACCAACCAGCTTATATCTTTCTGCCTCTAGTTCTTCTTCCAAGAGTGATCTCCAAGATCATAATGGAACAATTGTTTGTGTTTCTGATAGCACCAGCGTGGCCTCACAGGTTTTGGTATGCGGATCTTGTTCGGATGTCCAGTTGCCAGCCTTGGCCACTTCCTCTAAGACCAGATGTTCTTTCTCAAGCGCCGTTTTCCTATCAGGATCTCAAATCTTTAAATTTGAAGGTATGGAAATTGAATGCTTAGTGCTTAGTCATAGAGGTTTCTCCGACTCAGTGATTAATACTATGCTACAGGCTCATAAGTCTGTTTCAAGGAAGATTTATTATCGAGTTTGGAAGATTTACATTTCATGGTGTTCTTCTCATAAATTCTCCTGGCATTCTTTTAGAATTCCTAGAATTTTACAGTTTCTCCAGGATGGTTTGGATAGGGGTTTGTCTGCAAGTTCCTTGAAGGGACAAATCTCTGCTCTTTCTGTTTTATTTCACAGGAAGATTGCTAAGCTTCCTGGTATTCACTGTTTTGTTCAGGCTTTGGTTCATATCAAGCCTGTTATTAAATCAATCTCCTCCTTGGAGTCTTAATTTGGTTTTGAAGACTTTGCAGGCTTCTCCTTTTGAGCCTATGCATTCTTTGGATATTAAACTACTTTCTTGGAAAGTGTTGTTTCTTTTGGCTATCTCTTCAGCTAGAAGAGTTTCCGAATTGTCTGCTCTCTGTTGTGAGTCTTCTTTTCTGATTTTCCATCAGGATAAGGCTGTTTTGCGGTCTTCGTTTAAATTTCTTCCTAAGGTTTTGAATTCTAACAACATTAGTAGGGACATTGTTGTTCCTTTCTTTTGTCCTAATCCCAAGAATGCTCTTGAAAGATCTTTGCATTTTTTGATGTTGTAAGAGCTTTGAAATTTTATGTTGAAGCTACTAAAGATTTCAGGAAGACTTCTAGTCTATTTGTTTTCTTCTCTGGTTCTAGGAAAGGTCAGAAAGCTTCTGCCATTTCTTTGGCATCTTGATTAAAGCTTTTGATTCATAATGCTTATTTGGAGGCGGGACAGTCCCCACCTCAGAGGATCACAGCTCATTCTACTAGATCAGTCTCCACTTGGGCTTTTTAAAATGAAGCTTCAGTTGAACATATTTGCAAAGCAGGAATTTGGTCTTCTTTGCATACATTTACTAAATTTTACAATTTTGATGTATTTGCTTCTTCTGAAGCAGTCTTTGGTAGAAAAGTTCTTCAGGCAACTGTTTCAGCTTGATTCTTCTGTTAATGTTTTAAGTTTTTTTCTTTCAATTTATGAGAAAAACATATTTTTTGTGGATTTAATTTTTTCAGCGGAAAATGGCTGTTTTTATTTTATCCCTCCCTTTCTAGTGACTCTTCTGTGGACTTCCACTTCTTGGGTATTCCTATCTCATACGTCACTAGCTCATGGACTCTTACCAATTTCATGAAAGAAAACATAATTTATGTAAGAACTTACCTGCTAAATTCGTTTCTTTCATATTGGCAAGAGTCCTTGAGATCCACCCTTTTTCTGGTGGTTATGATTTTTTGTATAAAAGCACAATTATATTTCCAGTTGCTCTTTTTGTATGCTTTTTTACTCCTTTTTCTATCACCCCACTACTTGGCAATTCGTTAAACTGAATTGTGGGTGTGGTGATGGGTGTATTTATAGGCATTTTGAGGTTTGGGAAACTTTGCCCCTCCTGGTAGGATTGTATATCCCATTTGTCACGAGCTCATGGACACTTGCCAATATGAAAGAAATTAATTTATCAGGTAAGTTCTTACATAAATTATGTTTTTACGGGATCATCTTGTATACGTGCCAATCTCAACTATAAGGCTTTACCTCTGTGTCCCTCCACTCTGGGATTAGATTTTGGCAACTCACTTTGCGGTATTAAAGAATGCCATTCATCCATAGTGGAGCTCTGTTAGAAGGCGACCATTCTCTTCCGCCGCCACACACAGAATTTAAACAGATTTGAGAAGTCATGTCTTCCAGGTATTGATTTGTACGTCTTGATTTTTAATTGCTTAAAAAGAAGTGGGGTTTTCAAACCTGTCCTCAGGACTCCCCTAACAGGTCAGATTTTCAGGATTACCTTGGGTGAGAGCAGGTTAATAACCACGTTTACTTATCAGCCACCTTTTTATTTCATCTGTGCCCCAATTCATCTGGCCTGTTAGGGATGCCTGAGGACAGGTTTGAAACCCCCCTGCCTTAAAGGGACAGTCTACTTCCGAATTATTTTTCTTTTTTTTAAATATAGATAATCCCTTTATTACCCCTACCCCAGTTTTACATAACCAGCACAGTTATATTAATATAATTTTTACCTCTGTGATTACCTTGTATCTAATCCTCTGCAGACTTCCCCCTTATCTAACAGCTATTTACAGATTTGCATTTTAGCCAATCGGTGCTGGCTCATTTGTAACTCCACAGGAGTGAGCACTGTGTTATCTATGACACACATTAAAGGGACATACAACCCAAAAATGTTCTCTAATGATTCAGACACAGAATACAATTTTAAATAACTTTCCAATTTACTTCTATTATCTCATTTGCTTCATTCTCTTGGTATCCTTTGGTAAAGAAGCAGCAAATACTGGAACTAGCTGAATGCATTGGGTGAGCCAATCACATGAGGCATATATGTGCAGCTACCAATCAACAACCCCTGAGCCTACCTAGGTATCCTTTTCAACAAAGGATACAAAGAAAACAAAACAAATTAGATATAAGAAGTAAGTTGGAAAGTTGTTTAATATCATATTCTCTGTCTGAAACCTGAAAGAGATTCTTTGGGTTTCATGTCCCTTTAAAAAGGGAGTTCAGAAGTGTGCATGTTAGCCATTTGTTAGCAATGTCTATTAAAATGTTATACATAGTTGCAAACACTGCTGCCATAGACTGCTAAAGTCACGTGCGCACTCCTAAGCTCATATCAGTCTTACCTAGGTTTACTCTTCAAATAAGGATGCCAAGGGAATAAAGTATATATAAACAAGTAAATTGGAAAGATGAAGAAAAAAAAAAAAAAGATGCATGCTCTTTCTGAATCATGAACGTTTAATGTTGACTTAACTAGAGAACTAAGCAAAATTGATATTAGAAGTAAATTGGAAACTTGTTAAATTCTTTTGAGTTTAATTTTGACTTTTCTGTCCCTTTTTAAATAAATCTATAGTTAAGTTCTCCAGGTGGCAATCGATAGACATTATTCTATACTTCTGAATGTAAAGACACTCTTGCCTTTAAATTTTTAGAGGCCAAAAAAGTAGATCTACAAGTAGATATTTTAGTGCTGACTATTATATTTAGATATGTTTTGCAAGACCAAATTCAAAGAAATATTTTACATTTTTTCATGCAATCCATTGAAACATAGATTTCCTTATGTTTAGCGTAAGTACGTCACACTGATAAATGTCACAAATTATTAGACTGTATCTCACTAAAGTATGAACACACCTGTTGGAGCCCAATTATTTTATTTACCTGTGCTGTGTCTATAGTTTACCAGTATGACTACAGTATAAATATAGATAAAATGTGTTGAATTTGAGCAGCATTAGCTTTTAGATGTTCTAAAGAATTCAGTCATTTTTTTTCAACATATTTTGCAGTGTGGTTTAGGAATTGTTTCCTAATAATAGCATCTTAATGAGGAAATGCAGCTTGTGTCCCTACTAAAGCAATCAAAAAGATCCAGTTGTCTTCCTTATGACATCCTGTTTATTGCATTGCTGATAATGTAGCTA